>NC_056710.1:178048-478048 GCF_018831695.1 Puntigrus tetrazona | reverse complement strand
TTGGCACCTCTACTGTGGAAAGTACAACCCTCGGCACCACTTCTTCCGAAGCTACAACCCTTGGCACCTCTACTGTGGAAAGTACAACTTTGGGCACCACTTCTTCTGAAGCTACTACCCAGGGCACCACTTCTTCTGAAGGTACCCTTGGCACCACTTCTTCCGAAGCTACTACCCTTGGCACCTCTACTGTGGAAAGTACAACCTTGGGCACCACTTCTTCCGAAGCTACTACCCTTGGCACCTCTACTGTGGAAAGTACAAGCTTGGGCACCACTTCTTCCGAAGCTACTGCCCTTGGCACCTCTACTATGGGAAGTACAAGCTTGGGCACCACTTCTTCCGAAGCTACTGCCCTTGGCACCTCTACTATGGGAAGTACAAGCTTGGGCACCACTTCTTCCGAAGCTACAACCCAGGGCACCACTTCTTCCGAAGCTACAACCCAGGGCACTTCTACTGTGGAAAGTACAACCCTTAGCTCCACTTCTTCTGAAGCTACTACCCTGGGCACCACTTCTTCTGAAGCTACTACCCTGGGCACCACTTCTTCTGAAGCTACTACCCTGGGCACCACTTCTTCTGAAGCTACTACCCTGGGCACCACTTCTTCCGAAGCTACAACCCTTGGTACCACTACGTCTGAAGCTACTACCCAGGGCACCTCTACTGTGGAAAGTACAACCCTTAGCTCCACTTCTTCTGAAGCTACTACCCTGGGCACCACTTCTTCCGAAGCTACAACCCTTGGCACCACTACGTCTGAAGCTACTACCCAGGGCACCTCTACTGTGGAAAGTACAACCCTTGGCTCCACTTCTTCTGAAGCTACTACCCTGGGCACCACTTCTTCCGAAGCTACTACCCTGGGCACCACTTCGTCTGAAGCTACTACCCAGGGCACCTCTACTGTGGAAAGTACAACTTTGGGCACCACTTCTTCCGAAGCTACTACCCAGGGCACTTCTACTGTGGAAAGTACAACCTTGGGCACCACTTCTTCCGAAGCTACTACACTTGGCACCTCTACTGTGGAAAGTACAACCTTGGGCACCACTTCTTCCGAAGCTACTACCCTTGGCACCTCTACTGTGGAAAATACAACCTTGGGCACCACTTCTTCCGAAGCTACTACCCTTGGCACCTCTACTGTGGAAAGTACAACCATTGGCTCCACTTCTTCCGAAGCTACTACCCTGGGCACCACTTCTTCTGAAGCTACTACCCAGGGCACCTCTACTGTGGAAAGTACAACCTTGGGCACCACTTCTTCCGAAGCTACTACCCTTGGCACCACTTCTTCTGAAGGTACCCTTGGCACCACTTCTTCCGAAGCTACTACCCTTGGCACCTCTACTGTGGAAAGTACAACCTTGGGCACCACTTCTTCCGAAGCTACTACCCTTGGCACCACTTCTTCTGAAGCTACTACCCTTGGCACCACTTCTTCTGAAGCTACTACCCAGGGCACCACTTCTTCTGAAGCTACTACCCAGGGCACCACTTCTTCTGAAGCTACTACCCTAGGCACCACTTCTTCTGAAGCTACTACCCTTGGCACCACTTCTTCTGAAGCTACTACTCTTGGCACCACTTCTTCCGAAGCTACTACCCTGGGCACCTCTACTGTGGAAAGTACAACTTTATGCACCACATCGTCTGAAGCTACTACCCAGGGCACCTCTACTGTGGAAAGTACAACGTTGGGTACCACTTCCTCTGAAGCTACAACACAGGGCACCACTTATTCCGAAGCTACTACCCTTGGCACCACTTCGTCTGAAGCTACTACCCTTGGCACCACGTCTTCCGAAGCTACTACCCTTGGCACCTCCACTGTAGAAAGTACAAGCTTGGGTACCACTTCTTCTGAAGCTACTACCCTTGGCACCTCCACTGTGGAAAGTACAACCTTGGGCACCACTTCTTCTGAAGCTACTACCCTAGGTACCTCTACTGTGGAAAGTACAACCTTGGGCACCACTTCTTCCGAAGCTACTACCCTTGGCACCACGTCTTCAGAAGCTACTACCCTTGGCTCCTCTACAGTGGAAAGTACAACCTTGGGCATTTCTACTGTGGAAAGTACAACCCTGGGCACCACGTCTTCTGAAGCTACTACCCTTGGCACCACGTCTTCTGAAGCTACTACCCTTGGCACCACGTCTTCTGAAGCTACTACCCTTGGCATTTCTACTGTGGAAAGTACAACCCTGGGCACCACGTCTTCTGAAGCTACTACCCTTGGCACCACGTCTTCTGAAGCTACTACCCTTGGCACCACGTCTTCTAAAGCTACTACCCTTGGCTCCTCTACTGTGGAAAGTACAACCTTGGGCACCACTTCTTCGGAAGCTACAACCCAGGGCACCACTTCTTCTGAAGCTACTACCCTTGGCACCACTTCTACTGAAGCTACTACCCTTGGCACTTCTACTGTGGAAAGTACAACCCTTGGCTCCACTTCTTCTGAAGCTACTACCCTTGGCACCTCTACTGTGGAAAGTACAACCCTTGGCTCCACGTCTTCCGAAGCTACTACCCTGGCCACCACTTCTTCCGAAGCTACTACCCTGGCCACCACTTCTTCCGAAGCTACTACCCTTGGCACCACTTCTTCTGAAGCTACTACCCTTGGCACCACTTCTTCTGAAGCTACTACCCTTGGCACCACGTCTTCTGAAGCTACTACCCTTGGCACCACGTCTTCTGAAGCTACTACCTTTGGCACCACGTCTTCTGAAGCTACTACTATTGGCACTTCTACTGTGGAAAGTACAACCTTGGGCACCACTTCTTCCGAAGCTACTACCCTTGGCACCACGTCTTCTGAAGCTACTACCCTTGGCACCTCTACTGTGGAAAGTACAACCCTTGGCTCCACTTCTTCCGAAGCTACTACCTTGGGCACCACTTCTTCCGAAGCTACTACCCTTGGCACCTCTACTGTGGAAAGTACAACCTTGGGCACCACTTCTTCCGAAGCTACTACCCTTGGCACCTCTACTGTGGAAAGTACAACCTTGGGCACCACTTCTTCCGAAACTACTACTATTGGCACCTCTACTGTGGAAAGTACAACCTTGGGCACCACTTCTTCGGAAGCTACAACCCAGGGCACCACTTCTTCGGTAGCTACTACCCTTGGCACCTCTACTGTGGAAAGTACAACCTTGGGCACCACGTCTTCTGAAGCTACTACTATTGGCACTTCTACTGTGGAAAGTACAACCTTGGGCACCACGTTTTCTGAAGCTACTACCCTTGGCACCACGTCTTCTGAAGCTACTACCCTTGGCACCACATCTTCTGAAGCTACTACCCTTGGCACCACAACTTCTGAAGCTACTACCCTTGGCACCACATCTTCTGAAGCTACTACCCTTGGCTCCACTTCTTCCGAAGCTACTACCCTTGGCTCCACTTCTTCCGAAGCTACTACCCTGGGCACCACTTCTTCCAAAGCTACAACCTTGGGCACCACTTCGTCCGAAGCTACTACCTTCGGAACCTCTACTGTGGAAAGTACAACCTTGGGCACCACATCGTCTGAAGCTACTACCCTGGGCACCACTTCTTCCGAAGCTACTACCCTGGGCACCACTTCTTCCGAAGCTACTACCCTTGGCACCACATCTTCCGAAGCTACTACTCTTGGCACCACTTCTTCTGAAGCTACTACCCTTGGCACCTCTACTGTGGAAAGTACAACCTTGGGCACAACGTCTTCTGAAGCTACTACCCTTGGCACCACGTCTTCTGAAGCTACTACCCTTGGCACTTCTACTGTGGAAAGTACAACCCTGGGCTCCACTTCTTCCGAAGCTACTACCCTTGGCACCACTTCTTCCGAAGCTACTACCCTGAGCACCACTTCTTCCGAAGCTACTACCCTGGGCACCACTTCTTCCGCAGCTACTACCCTGGGCTCCACTTCTTCCGAAGCTACTACCCTGGGCTCCACTTCTTCCGAAGCTACTATCCTTGGCTCCTCTACTGTGGAAAGTACAACGTTGGGCATTTCTACTGTGGAAAGTACAACCCTGGGCTCCACTTCTTCCGAAGCTACTACCCTTGGCACCACTTCTTCTGAAGCTACTACTCTTGGCACCACTTCTTCCGAAGCTACTACCCAGGGCACCACTTCTTCTGAAGCTACTACCCAGGGCACCACTTCTTCCGAAGCTACTACCCTTGGCACCACTTCGTCTGAAGCTACTACCCTTGGCACCACATCTTCCGAAGCTACTACCCTTGGCACCTCTACTGTGGAAAGTACAACCTTGGGCACCACTTCTTCGGAAGCTACAACCCAGGGCACCACTTCTTCGGAAGCTACAACCCAGGGCACCACTTCTTCCGAAGCTACTACCCTTGGCACCACTTCGTCTGAAGCTACTACCCTTGGCACCTCTACTGTGGAAAGTACAACCTTGGGCACCACTTCTTCTGAAGCTACTACCCTTGGCACCTCTACTGTGGGAAGTACAACCTTGGGCACCACGTCTTCTGAAGCTACTACCCTTGGCACCACGTCTTCTGAAGCTACTACCCTTGGCACCACATTTTCTGAAGCTTCTACCCTTGACACCACATCTTCTGAAGCTACTACCCTTGGCTCCACTTCTTCTGAAGCTACTACCCTTGGCACCTCTACTGTGGAAAGTACAACCTTGGGCACCACGTCTTCCGAAGCTACTACCCTGGGCACCACGTCTTCCGAAGCTACTACCCTGGCCACCACTTCTTCCGAAGCTACTACCCTTGGCACTACTTCTTCCGAAGCTACTACCCTTGGTACCACGTCTTCTGAAGCTACTACCCTTGGCACCTCTACTGTGGAAAGTACAACCTTGGGCACCACTTCTTCCGAAGCTACTACCCTTGGCACCTCTACTGTGGAAAGTACAACCTTGGGCACCACTTCTTCGGAAGCTTCTACCCTTGGCACCACATCTTCTGAAGCTACTACCCTTGGCTCCACTTCTTCTGAAGCTACTACCCCTGGCTCCACTTCTTCCGAAGCTACTACCCTTGGCTCCACTTCTTCCGAAGCTCCTACCCTTGGCTCCACGTCTTCCGAAGCTACAACCCTTGGCACTTCTACTGTGGAAAGTACAACCTTGGGCTCCACTTCTTCCGAAGCTACTACCCTGGGCTCCACTTCTTCCGAAGCTACTACCCTTGGCACCCCGTCTTCTGAAGCTACTACCCTTGGCACTTCTACTGTGGAAAGTACAACCCTGGGCACCACTTCTTCTGAAGCTACTACCCTTGGCACCACATCTTCTGAAGCTACTACCCTTGGCACCACGTCTTCTGAAGCTACTACCCTTGGCACTTCTACTGTGGAAAGTACAACCCTGGGCTCCACTTCTTCCGAAGCTACTACCCTGGGCACCACTTCTTCCGAAGCTACTACCCTGGGCACCACTTCATCCGAAGCTACTACTCTTGGCACCACTTCTTCCGAAGCTACTATCCTGGGCACCACTACTGTGGAAAGTACAACTTTGGGCACCACATCGTCTGAAGCTACTACCCAGGGCACCTCTACTGTGGAAAGTACAACCTTGAGTACCACTTCTTCCGAAGCTACTACCCTTGGCGCCACTTCTTCTGAAGCTACTACCCTTGGCACCACTTCGTCTGAAGGTACTACCCTTGGCACCACGTCTTCCGGAGCTACTACCCTTGGCACCTCCACTGTGAAAAGTACAACCTTGGGCACCACTTCTTCTGAAGCTACTACCCTTGGCACCTCTACTGTGGAAAGTACAACCTTGGGCACCACTTCTTCCGAAGCTACTACCCTTGGCACCACGTCTTCAGAAGGTACTACCCTTGGCTTCTCTACTGTGGAAAGTACAACCCTGGGCACCACGTCTTCTGAAGCTACTACCCTTGGCACCACGTCTTCTGAAGCTACTACCCTTGGCACTTCTACTGTGGAAAGTACAACCCTGGGCTCCACTTCTTCCGAAGCTACTACCCTTGGCACCACTTCTTCTGAAGCTACTACCCTTGGCACCACTTCTTCTGAAGCTACTACCCTGGGCACCTCTACTGTGGAAAGTACAACTTTGGGCACCACATCGTCTGAAGCTACTACCCTGGGCACCTCTACTGTGGAAAGTACAACCTTGGGTACCACTTCTTCTGAAGCTACTACCCAGGGCACCACTTCTTCCAGGCTATTACCCTTGGCACCTCCACTGTGGAAAGTACAACCTTGGGCACCACTTCTTCTGAAGCTACTACCCTTGGCACCTCTACTGTGGAAAGTACAACCTTGGGCACCACTTCTTCTGAAGCTACTACCCTTGGCACCTCTACTGTGGAAAGTACAACCTTGGGTACCACTTCTTCTGAAGCTACTACCCAGGGCACCACTTCTTCTGAAGCTACTACCCAGGGCACCACTTCTTCCGAAGCTACTACCCAGGGCACCACTTCTTCCGAAGCTACTACCCAGGGCACCACTTCTTCCGAAGCTACTACCCTTGGCGCCACTTCTTCCAAAGCTACAACCCAAGGCACCACTTCGTCTGAAGCTACTACCCTTGGCACCACGTCTTCCGAAGCTATTACCCTTGGCACCTCCACTGTGGAAAGTACAACCTTGGGCACCACTTCTTCTGAAGCTACTACCCTTGGCACCTCTACTGTGGAAAGTACAACCTTGGGCACCACTTCTTCTGAAGCTACTACCCTTGGCATCTCTACTGTGGAAAGTACAACCTTGGGCACCACTTCTTCCGAAGCTACTACCCTTGGCTCCACGTCTTCCGAAGCTACTACCCTTGGCACCACGTCTTCCGAAGCTACTACCCTTGGCACCACGTCTTCTGAAGCTACTACCCTTGGCACCACGTCTTCAGAAGCTACTACCCTTGGCTCCTCTACTGTGGAAAGTACAACCTTGGGCACTTCTACTGTGGAAAGTACAACCCTGGGCACCACGTCTTCTGAAGCTACTACCCTTGGCACTTCAACTGTGGAAAGTACAACCCTGGGCTCCATCTCTTCCGAAGCTACTACCCTTGGCACGACTTCTTCCGAAGCTACTACCCTTGGCACCACTTCTTCCGAAGCTACTACCCTGGGCACCACTTCTTCCGAAGCTACTACCCTGGGCACCACTTCTTCCGAAGCTACTACCCTGGGCACCACTTCTTCCGAAGCTACTACCCTGGGCACCACATCGTCTGAAGCTACTACCCTTGGCACCACGTCTTCTGAAGCTACTACCCTGGGCACCTCTACTGTGGAAAGTACAACCTTGGGCACCACTTCTTCTGAAGCTACTACCCTTGGCACCTCTACTGTGGAAAGTACAACCTTGGGCACCACTTCTTCCGAAGCTACTACCCTTGGCACCACTTCTTCCGAAGCTACTACCCTTGGCACCACTTCTTCCGAAGCTACTACCCTTGGCACCACGTCTTCCGAAGCTACTACCCTTGGCACCACTTCTTCTGAAGCTAGTACCCTTGGCACCTCTACTGTGGAAAGTACAACTTTGGGCACCACATCGTCTGAAGCTACAACACAGGGCACCACTTCTTCTGAAGCTACTACCCAGGGCACCACTTCTTCCGAAGCTACCACCCTTGGCGCCACTTCTTCCGAAGCTACTACCCTTGGCGCCACTTCGTCTGAAGCTACTTCCCTTGGCGCCACTTCTTCCGAAGCTACTACCCTTGGCACCTCCACTGTGGAAAGTACAACCTTGGGCACCACTTCTTCTGAAGCTACTACCCTTGGCACCTCTACTGTGGAAAGTACAACCTTGGGCACCACTTCTTCCGAAGCTACTACCCTTGGCACCACTTCTTCCGAAGCTACTACCCTTGGCACCACGTCTTCAGAAGCTACTACCCTTGGCTCCTCTACTGTGGAAAGTACAACCTTGGGCACCACTTCTTCTGAAGCTACTACCCTTGGCACCTCTACTGTGAAAAGTACAACCTTGGGCACCACTTCTTCCGAAGCTACTACCCTTGGCACCACTTCTTCCGAAGCTACTACCCTTGGCACCACGTCTTCCGAAGCTCCTACCCTTGGCGCCACGTCTTCCGAAGCTACTACCCTTGGCACCACGTCTTCTGAAGCTACTACCCTTGGCACCACTTCTTCTGAAGCTACTACCCTTGGCACTTCTACTGTGGAAAGTACAACCTTGGGCACCACTTCTTCCGAAGCTACTACCTTTGGCACCACTTCTTCCGAAGCTACTACCCTTGGCACCACGTCTTCTGAAGCTACTTCTCTTGGCACCACTTCTTCCGAAGCTACTACCCTGGGCACCACTTCTTCTGAAGCTACTACCCTGGGCACCTCTACTGTGGAAAGTACAACTTTGGGCACCACATCGTCTGAAGCTACTACCCAGGGCACCTCTACTGTGGAAAGTACAACACAGGGAACCACTTCTTCTGAAGCTACAACACAGGGAACCACTTCTTCTGAAGCTACTACCCAGGGCACCACTTCTTCTGAAGCTACTACCCTTGGCGCCACTTCTTCCGAAGCTACTACCCTTGGCACTTCTACTGTGGAAAGTACAACCTTGGGCACCACGTCTTCCGAAGCTACTACCCTTGGCTCCACGTCTTCCGAAGCTACTACCCTTGGCACCACGTCTTCGGAAGCTACTACCCTTGGCACCACGTCTTCCGAAGCTACTACCCTTGGCACCACGTCTTCTGAAGCTACTACCCTTGGCACTTCTACTGTGGAAAGTACAACCTTGGGCACCACTTCTTCCGGAGCTACTACCCTTGGCACCACTTCTTCCGAAGCTACTACCCTTGGCACCACGTCTTCTGAAGCTACTACCCTTGGCGCCACTTCTTCCGGAGCTACTACCCTTGGCGCCACTTCTTCCGAAGCTACTACCCTTGGCGCCACTTCTTCCGAAGCTACTACCCTTGGCACCTCCACTATGGAAAGTACAACTTTGGGCACCACTTCTTCTGAAGCTACTACCCTTGGCATCACGTCTTCAGAAGCTACTACCCTTGGCTCCTCTACTGTGGAAAGTACAACCTTGGGCACCACTTCTTCGGAAGCTACTACCCTTGGCACCACTTCTTCGGAAGCTACAACCCAGGGCACCACTTCTTCGGAAGCTACTACCCTTGGCACCTCTACTGTGGAAAGTACAACCTTGGGCACTACGTCTTCTGAAGCTACTACCCTTGGCTCCACGTCTTCCGAAGCTACTACCCTTGGCGCCACGTCTTCTGAAGCTACTACCCTTGGCACCACGTCTTCCGAAGCTACTACCCTTGGCACCACGTCTTCCGAAGCTACTACCCTTGGCACCACGTCTTCTGAAGCTACTACTATTGGCACCTCTACTGTGGAAAGTACAACCTTGGGCACCACGTCTTCTGAAGCTACTACCCTTGGCACCACGTCTTCCGAAGCTACTACCCTTGGCACTTCTACTGTGGAAAGTACAACCTTGGGCACCACGTCTTCTGAAGCTACTACTCTTGGCACTTCTACTGTGGAAAGAACAACCTTTGGCTCCACTTCTTCCGAAGCTACTACCCTGGGCACCACTTCTTCCGAAGCTACTACCCTTGGCACCTCTACTGTGGAAAGTACAACCTTAGGCACCACTTCTTCCGAAGCTACTACTATTGGCACCTCTACTGTGGAAAGTACAACCTTGGGCACCACTTCTTCTGAAGCTACTACCCAGGGCACCACTTCTTCTGAAGCTACTACCCAGGGCACCACTTCTTCTGAAGCTACTACCCAGGGAACCACTTCTTCTGAAGCTACTACCCAGGCCACCACATCTTCTGAAGCTACTACCCTTGGCACCACATCTTCTGAAGCTACTACTATTGGCACCACGTCTTCTGAAGCTACTACTATTGGCACCTCTACTGTGGAAAGTGCAACCTTGGGCACTACTTCTTCTGAAGCTACTACCCAGGGCACCACTTCTTCCGAAGCTACTACCCAGGGCACCACTTCTTCCGAAGCTACTACCCTTGGCACCACTTCTTCCAAAGCTACTACCCTTGGCACCACATCTTCCGAAGCTACTACCTTTGGCTCCTCTACTGTGGAAAGTACAACCTTGGGCACCACTTCTTCTGAAGCTACTACCCTTGGCACCACGTCTTCCGAAGCTACTACCCTTGGCACCTCTACTGTGGAAAGTACAACCTTAGGCACCACTTCTTCCGAAGCTACTACTATTGGCACCTCTACTGTGGAAAGTACAACCTTGGGCACCACTTCTTCTGAAGCTACTACCCAGGGCACCACTTCTTCTGAAGCTACTACCCAGGGCACCACGTCTTCCGAAGCTACTACCCTTGGCACCACGTCTTCCGAAGCTACTACCCTTGGCACTTCTACTGTGGAAAATACAACTCTTGGCTCCACTTCTTCTGAAGCTACTACCCTGGGCACCACTTCTTCCGAAGCTACTACCCTTGGCACCACGTTTTCCGAAGCTACTACCCTTGGCACTTCGACTGTGGAAAGTACAACCCTTGGCTCCACTTCTTCCGAAGCTACTACTCTTGGCACCACGTCTTCAGAAGCTACTACCCTTGGCTCCTCTACTGTGGAAAGTACAACCTTGGGCACCACTTCTTCCGAAGCTACTACCCTAGGCGCCACTTCTTCGGAAGCTACAACCCAGGGCACCACTTCTTCGGAAGCTACTACCCTTGGCACCTTTACTGTGGAAAGAACAACCTTGGGCACCACGTCTTCTGAAGCTACTACCCTTGGCTCCAAGTCTTCTGAAGCTACTACCCTTGGCACCACTTCTTCTGAAGCTACTACCCTTGGTACTTCTACTGTGGAAAGTACAACCCTTGGCTCCACTTCTTCTGAAGCTATTACCTTTGGCACCTCTACTGTGGAAAGTACAACCTTGGGCACCACGTCTTCTGAAGCTACTACCCTTGGCTCCACGTCTTCCGAAGCTACTACCCTTGGCACCACTTCTTCCGAAGCTACTACCCTTGGCACCACTTCTTCCGAAGCTACTACCCTTGGCACCACGTCTTCTGAAGCTACTACTATTGGCACCTCTATTGTGGAAAGTACAACCTTGGGCACCACGTCTTCTGAAGCTACTACCCTTGGCACCACGTCTTCTGAAGCTACTACCCTTGGCACCACGTCTTCCGAAGCTACTACCCTTGGCACCACGACTGCCGAAGCTACTACCCTTGGCACTTCTACTGTGGAAAGTACAACCTTGGGCACCACGTCTTCTGAAGCTACTACCCTTGGCACCACGCCTTCTGAAGCTACTACCCTTGGCACTTCTACTGTGGAAAGTACAACCCTTGGCTCCACTTCTTCTGAAGCTACTACCCAGGGCACCACTTCTTCCGAAGCTACTACCCTTGGCACCACGTCTTCCGAAGCTACTACCCTTGGCACCTCTACTGTGGAAAGTACAACCTTGGGCACCACTTCTTCTGAAGCTACTACCCAGGGCACCACAGCTTCGGAAGCTACTACCCAGGGCACCACAGCTTCGGAAGCTACTACTATTGGCACCTCTACTGTGGAAAGTACAACCTTGGGCACCACTTCTTCCGAAGCTACTACTATTGGCACCTCTACTGTGGAAAGTACAATCTTGGGCACCACTTCTTCTGAAGCTACTACCCTTGGCACCACGTCTTCTGAAGCTACTACAAAGGGCACCACTTCTTTTGAAGCTACTACCCAGGGCACCACTTCTTCTGAAGCTACTACCCAGGGCACCACTTCTTCTGAAGCTACTACCCAGGGCACCACTTCTTCCGAAGCTACTACCCAGGGCACCACTTCTTCCGAAGCTACTACCCTTGGCACCACGTCTTCTGAAGCTACTACCCTTGGCACCTCGTCTTCCGAAGCTACTACCCAGGGCACCTCTACTGTGGAAAGTACAACCTTGGGCACCACTTCTTCCGAAGCTACTACCCTTGGCACCACTTCTTTGGAAGCTACAACCCAGGGCACCACTTCTTCTGAAGCTACTACCCAGGGCACCACTTCTTCCGGAGCTACTACCCTTGGCACCACTTCTTCCGGCTACTACCCTTGGCACCACGTCTTTGAAGCTACTACCCTTGGCACCACGTCTTCTGAAGCTACTACCCTTGGCACCACGTCTTCTGAAGCTACTACCCAGGGCACCACAGCTTCGGAAGCTACTACTATTGGCACCTCTACTGTGGAAAGTACAACCTTGGGCACCACTTCTTCCGAAGCTACTACTATTGGCACCTCTACTGTGGAAAGTACAATCTTGGGCACCACTTCTTCTGAAGCTACTACCCTTGGCACCACGTCTTCTGAAGCTACTACAAAGGGCACCACTTCTTTTGAAGCTACTACCCAGGGCACCACTTCTTCTGAAGCTACTACCCAGGGCACCACTTCTTCCGAAGCTACTACCCAGGGCACCACTTCTTCCGAAGCTACTACCCTTGGCACCACGTCTTCTGAAGCTACTACCCTTGGCACCTCGTCTTCCGAAGCTACTACCCAGGGCACCTCTACTGTGGAAAGTACAACCTTGGGCACCACTTCTTCCGAAGCTACTACCCTTGGCACCACTTCTTTGGAAGCTACAACCCAGGGCACCACTTCTTCTGAAGCTACTACCCAGGGCACCACTTCTTCCGAAGCTACTACCCTTGGCACCACTTCTTCCGAAGCTACTACCCTTGGCACCACGTCTTCTGAAGCTACTACCCAGGGCACCACTTCTTTTAAAGCTACTACCCTTGGCACCACGTCTTCTGAAGCTACTACCCTTGGCACTTCTACTGTGGAAAGTACAACCCTTGGCTCCACTTCTTCCGAAGCTACTACCCTGGGCACCACGGCTTCCGAAGCTACTACCCTGGGCACCACGTCTTCCGAAGCTACTACCCTGGGCACCACGTCTTCCGAAGCTACTACCCTTGGCACCACTTCTTCTGAAGCTACTACCCTTGGCACCTCTACTGTGGAAAGTACAACCTTGGGCACCACTTCTTCTGAAGCTACTACTATTGGCACCTCTACTGTGGAAAGTACAACCTTGGGCACCACTTCTTCCGAAGCTACTACTATTGGCACCTCTACTGTGGAAAGTACAACCCTTGGCTCCACTTCTTCGGAGCTACTACCCTTGGCACCACTTCTTCGGAAGCTACAACCCAGGGCACCTCTTCTTCTGAAGCTACTACCCTTGGCACCTCTACTGTGGAAAGTACAACCTTGGGCACCACTTCTTCTGAAGCTACTACCCTTGGCACCTCTACTGTGGAAAGTACAACCTTGGGCACCACGTCTTCCGAAGCTACTACCCTTGGCCCCACGTCTTCGAAGCTACTACCCTTGGCACTTCTACTGTGGAAAGTACAACCCTTGGCTCCACTTCTTCCGGCTACTACCCTTGGCACCACGTCTTCCGGCTACTACCCTTGGCACCACGTCTTCGAAGCTACTGCCCTTGGCACTTCTACTGTGGAAAGTACAACCTTGGGCACCACGTCTTCTGGAAGCTACTACCCTTGGCACCACGTCTTCTGAAGCTACTACTCTTGGCACTTCTATTGTGGAAAGTACAACCCTTGGCTCCACTTCTTCCGAAGCTACTACCCTTGGCACTTCTACTGTGGAAAGTACAACCCTGGGCACCACGTCTTCCGAAGCTACTACCCTGGGCACCACGTCTTCTTCCGGCTACTACCCTGGGCACCACGTCTTCCGGCTACTACCCTGGGCACCACTTCTTCCGGTTACTACCCTGGGCACCACTTCTTCCGGTTACTACCCTGGGCACCACTTCTTCCGGCTACTACCCTGGGCTCCACTTCTTCCGGCTACTACCCTTGGCACCACTTCTTCCGGCTACTACCCTTGGCACCACGCCTTCTGAAGCTACTACTATTGGCACCTCTACTGTGGAAAGTACAACCTTGGGCACCACTTCTTCCGAAGCTACTACTATTGGCACCTCTACTGTGGAAAGTACAACCCTTGGCTCCACTTCTTCCGAAGCTACTACCCTTGGCACCACGTCTTCTGAAGCTACTACCCTTGGCACCACGTCTTCTGAAGCTACTACCCTTGGCACCACGTCTTCTGAAGCTACTACCCTTGGCACCACGCCTTCCGAGCTACTACCCTTGGCACCTCTACTGTGGAAAGTACAACCTTGGGCACCACTTCTTCCGGCTACTACCCTTGGCACCACTTCTTCGAGCTACAACCCAGGGCACCACTTCTTCTGAAGCTACTACCTTTGGCACCTCTTCTGTGGAAAGTACAACCTTGGGCACCACGTCTTCCGAAGCTACTACCCTTGGCACCACTTCTTCTAAAGCTACTACCCTTGGCACTTCTACTGTGGAAAGTACAACCTTGGGCACCACGTCTTCTGAAGCTACTACCCTTGGCACCACGTCTTCCGAAGCTACTACCCTTGGCACCACGCCTTCCGGCTACTACCCTTGGCTCCACTTCTTCCGGCTACTACCCAGGGCACCACGCCTTCCAAGCTACTACCCTTGGCTCCACTTCTTCCGGCTACTACCCTTGGCACTTCTACTGTGGAAAGTACAACCTTGGGCACCACTTCTTCCGAAGCTACTACTATTGGCACCTTTACTGTGGAAAGTACAACCTTGAGCACCACTTCTTCCGAAGCTACTACCCTTGGCACCTCTACTGTGGAAAGTACAACCTTGGGCACCACTTCTTCCGAAGCTACTACCCTTGGCACCACTTCTTCCGAAGCTACACCCCAGGGCACCACGTCTTCTGAAGCTACTACCCTTGGCACTTCTACTGTGGAAAGTACAACCTTGGGCACCACTTCTTCCGAAGCTACTACTATTGGCACCTCTACTGTGGAAAGTACAACCCTTGGCTCCACTTCTTCCGAAGCTACTACCCTGGGCACCACTTCTTCTGAAGCTACTACCCTTGGCACCACGTCTTCTGAAGCTACTACCCTTGGCACCACTTCTTCTGAAGCTACTACCCAGGGCACCACTTCTTCTGAAGCTACTACCCAGGGCACCACTTCTTCTGAATCTACTACCCAGGGCACCACGTCTTCCGAAGCTACTACCCAGGGCACCACGTCTTCCGAAGCTACTACCCTAGGCACCACGTCTTCCGAAGCTACTACCCTTGGCTCCTCTTCTGTGGAAAGTACAACCTTGGGCACCACTTCTTCTGAAGCTACTACCCTTGGCACCTCTACTGTGGAAAGTAAAACCTTGGGCACCACTTCTTCCGAAGCTACTACCCTTGGCACCCGCGTCTTCCGGGCTACTACCCTTGGCACTTCTACTGTGGAAAGTACAACTTTGGGCACCACGTCTTCTGAAGCTACTACCCTTGGCACCACGTCTTCCGAAGCTACTACCCTTGGCACCACGTCTTCCGAAGCTACTACCCTTGGCTCCTCTACTGTGGAAAGTACAACCTTGGGTACCACTTCTTCTGAAGCTACTACCCTTGGCACCTCTACTGTGGAAAGTACAACCTTGGGCACCACTTCTTCCGAAGCTACTACCCTTGGCACCACTTCTTCCGAATCTACAACCCAGGGTACCACTTCTTCTGAAGCTACTACCCTTGGCACCTCTACTGTGGAAAGTACAACCTTGGGCACCACGTCTTCTGAAGCTACTACCCTTGGCACCACGTCTTCTGAAGCTACTACCCTTGGCACCACGTCTTCTGAAGCTACTACCCTTGGCACTTCTACTGTGGAAAGTACAACCCTTGGCTCCACTTCTTCTGAAGCTACTACCCTGGGCACCACGTCTTCCGAAGCTACTACCCTTGGCACCACGTCTTCCGGAGCTACTACCCTTGGCACTTCTACTGTGGAAAGTACAACCCTTGGCTCCACTTCTTCCGAAGCTACTACCCTGGGCACCACTTCTTCCGAAGCTACTACCCTTGGCACCACGTCTTCCGAAGCTACTACCCTTGGCACCACGTCTTCCGAAGCTACTACCCAGGGCACCACGTCTTCCGAAGCTACTACCCTTGGCACCACATCTTCCGAAGCTACTACCCTTGGCTCCTCTACTGTGGAAAGTACAACCTTGGGCACCACTTCTTCCGTAGCTACTACCCTTGGCACCACTTCTTCGGAAGCTACAACAACCCAGGGCACCACTTCTTCTGAAGCTACTACCCTTGGCACCTCTACTGTGGAAAGTACAACCTTGGGCACGACGTTTTCTGAAGCTACTACCCTTGGCACCACGTCTTCTGAAGCTACTACCCTTGGCACTTCTACTGTGGAAAGTACAACCCTTGGCTCCACTTCTTCTGAAGCTACTACCCTGGGCACCACGTCTTCCGAAGCTACTACCCTTGGCACCACGTCTTCCGGCTACTACCCTGGGCTCCTCTACTGTGGAGTACAACCTTGGGTACCACTTCTTCTGAAGCTACTACCCTTGGCACCTCTACTGTGGAAAGTACAACCTTGGGCAGCACTTCTTCCGAAGCTACTACCCTTGGCACCACTTCTTCGGAAGCTACAACCCAGGGCACCACTTCTTCTGAAGCTACTACCCTTGGCACCTCTACTGTGGAAAGTACAACCTTGGGCACCACGTCTTCTGAAGCTCCTACCCTTGGCACCACGTCTTCTGAAGCTACTACCCTTGGCACTTCTACTGTGGAAAGTACAACCTTGGGCACCACGTCTTCTGAAGCTACTACCCTTGGCACCACGTCTTCTGAAGCTACTACCCTTGGCACTTCTACTGTGGAAAGTACAACCCTTGGCTCCACTTCTTCCGAAGCTTCTACCCTTGGCACCACGTCTTCCGAAGCTACTACCCTTGGCACCACGTCTTCCGAAGCTACTACCCTGGGCACCACTTCTTCCGAAGCTACTACCCTTGGCTCCACTTCTTCCGAAGCTACTACCCTTGGCACCACGTCTTCTGAAGCTACTACTATTGGCACCTCTACTGTGGAAAGTACAACCTTGGGCACCACTTCTTCCGAAGCTACTACTATTGGCACCTCTACTGTGGAAAGTACAACCCTTGGCTCCACTTCTTCCGAAGCTACTACCCTGGGCACCACTTCTTCTGAAGCTACTACCCTTGGCACCACGTCTTCTGAAGCTACTACCCTTGGCACCACTTCTTCTGAAGCTACTACCCAGGGCACCAGTTCTTCTGAAGCTACTACCCAGGGCACCACGTCTTCCGAAGCTACTACCCTAGGCACCACGTCTTCCGAAGCTACTACCCATGGCACCACGTCTTCCGAAGCTACTACCCTTGGCTCCTCTACTGTGGAAAGTACAACCTTGGGCACCACTTCTTCTGAAGCTACTACCCTTGGCACCTCTACTGTGGAAAGTACAACCTTGGGCACCACTTCTTCTGAAGCTACTACCCTTGGCACCTCTACTGTGGAAAGTACAACATTGGGCACCACTTCTTCTGAAGCTACTACCCTTGGCACCTCTACTGTGGAAAGTACAACCTTGGGCACCACTTCTTCTGAAGCTACTACTACCCTTGGCACCTCTACTGTGGAAAGTACAACCTTGGGCACCACTTCTTCTGAAGCTACTACCCTTGGCACCTCTACTGTGGAAAGTACAACCTTGGGCACCACTTCTTCCGAAGCTACAACCCATGGCACCACTTCTTCCGAAGCTACAACCCAGTGCACCACTTCTTCTGAAGCTACTACCCTTGGCACCTCTTCTGTGGAAAGTACAACCTTGGGCACCACTTCTTCCGAAGCTACTACCTTTGGCACCACTTCTTCCTTGGCACCACTTCTTCCGGCTACAACCCAGGGCACCACTTCTTCTGAAGCTACTACCCTTGGCACCTCTACTGTGGAAAGTACAACCTTGGGCACCACGTCTTCCGAAGCTACTACCCTTGGCACCACGTCTTCCGGAGCTACTACCCTTGGCACTTCTACTGTGGAAAGTACAACCGTTGGCTCCACTTCTTCCGGCTACTACCCTTGGCACCACGTCTTCCGGCTACTACCCTTGGCACCACGTCTTCGAAGCTACTACCTTGGCACCACGTCTTTCCGGCTACTACCCAGGGCACCACTTCTTCCGTTACTACCCTTGGCACCACGTCTTCCGAAGCTACTACCCTTGGCACTTCTACTGTGGAAAGTACAACCCTTGGCTCCACTTCTTCCGAAGCTTCTACCCTGGGCACCACTTCTTCCGAAGCTACTACCCTGGGCACCACTTCTTCGAAGCTACTACCCTTGGCTCCACTTCTTCCGGCTACTACCCTTGGCACCACTTCTTCCGAAGCTACTACCCTTGGCACCACGTCTTCCGGCTACTACCCTTGGCACCACGTCTTCTGAAGCTACTACTATTGGCACCTCTACTGTGGAAAGTACAACCTTGGGCACCACTTCTTCCGAAGCTACTACTATTGGCACCTCTACTGTGGAAAGTACAACCCTTGGCTCCACTTCTTCCCGGTTACTACCCTGGGCACCACTTCTTCTGAAGCTACTACCCTGGGCACCACTTCTTCTGAAGCTACTACCCTTGGCACCACGTCTTCTGAAGCTACTACCCTTGGCACCACTTCTTCTGAAGCTACTACCCAGGGCACCACTTCTTCCGAAGCTACTACCCTAGGCACCACTTCTTCCGAAGCTACTACCCTAGGCACCACGTCTTCCGAAGCTACTACCCTTGGCTCCTCTACTGTGGAAAGTACAACCTTGGGCACCACTTCTTCTGAAGCTACTACCCTTGGCACCTCTACTGTGGAAAGTACAACCTTGGGCACCACTTCTTCTGAAGCTACTACCCTTGGCACCTCTACGGTGGAAAGTACAACCTTGGGCACCACTTCTTCCAAAGCTACAACCCATGGCACCACTTCTTTGGCTACAACCCAGGGCACCACTTCTTCTGAAGCTACTACCCTTGGCACTTCTACTGTGGAAAGTACAACTTTGGGCACCACGTCTTCCGAAGCTACTACCCTTGGCACCACGTCTTCCGAAGCTACTACCCTTGGCTCTTCTACTGTGGAAAGTACAACCTTGGGTACTACTTCTTCTGAAGCTACTACCCTTGGCACCTCTACTGTGGAAAGTACAACCTTGGGCACCACTTCTTCGGAAGCTACTACCCTTGGCACCACTTCTTCGGAAGCTACAACCCAGGGCACCACTTCTTCTGAAGCTACTACCCTTGGCACCTCTACTGTGGAAAGTACAACCTTGGGCACCACGTCTTCTGAAGCTACTACCCTTGGCACCTCTACTGTGGAAAGTACAACCTTGGGCACCACGTCTTCTGAAGCTACTACCCTTGGCACTTCTACTGTGGAAAGTACAACCTTTGCCTCCACTTCTTCTGAAGCTACTACCCTGGGCACCACGTCTTCCGAAGCTACTACCCTTGGCACCACGTCTTCCGAAGCTACTACCCTTGGCACTTCTACTGTGGAAAGTACAACCCTTGGCTCCACTTCTTCCGAAGCTACTACCCTGGGTACCACTTCTTCCGAAGCTACTACCCTGGGTACCACTTCTTCCGAAGCTACTACCCTTGGCACCACGTCTTCCGAAGCTACTACCCAGGGCACCACTTCTTCCGGCTACTACCCTTGGCACCACGTCTTCCGAGCTACTACCCTTGGCACCACGTCTTCCGAAGCTACTACCCAGGGCACCACTTCTTCCGAAGCTACTACCCTTGGCACCACGTCTTCTGAAGCTACTACCCTTGGCACCACGTCTTCTGAAGCTACTACCCTTGGCACTTCTACTGTGGAAAGTACAACCCTTGGCACCACGTCTTCCGAAGCTACTACCCAGGGCACCACTTCTTCCGAAGCTACTACCCAGGGCACCACTTCTTCCGAAGCTACTACCCAGGGCACCACTTCTTCCGAAGCTACTACCCTTGGCACCACGTCTTCTGAAGCTACTACTATTGGCACCTCTACTGTGGAAAGTACAACCCTTGGCTCCACTTCTTCCGAAGCTACTACCCTGGGCACCACTTCTTCCGAAGCTACTACCCTGGGCACCACTTCTTCTGAAGCTACTACCCTTGGCACCACTTCTTCTGAAGCTACTACCCAGGGCACCACTTCTTCTGAAGCTACTACCCAGGGCACCACTTCTTCCGAAGCTACTACCCTAGGCACCACGTCTTCCGAAGCTACTACCCTTGGCACCACGTCTTCCGAAGCTACTACCCTTGGCTCCTCTACTGTGGAAAGTACAACCTTGGGCACCACTTCTTCTGAAGCTACTACCCTTGGCACCTCTACTGTGGAAAGTACAACCTTGGGCACCACTTCTTCTGAAGCTACTACCCTTGGCACCTCTACTGTGGAAAGTACAACCTTGGGCACCACTTCTTCCGAAGCTACAACCCATGGCACCACTTCTTCCGAAGCTACAACCCAGGGCACCACTTCTTCTGAAGCTACTACCCTTGGCACCTCTTCTGTGGAAAGTACAACCTTGGGCACCACGTCTTCCGAAGCTACTACCCTTGGCACCACGTCTTCTGAAGCTACTACCCTTGGCACCTCTTCTGTGGAAAGTACAACCTTGGGCACCACGTCTTCCGAAGCTACTACCCTTGGCACCACTTCTTCTGAAGCTACTACCCTTGGCACCACGTCTTCTGAAGCTACTACTATTGGCACGTCTACTGTGGAAAGTACAACCTTGGGCACCACTTCTTCCGAAGCTACTACTATTGGCACCTCTACTGTGGAAAGTACAACCCTTGGCTCCACTTCTTCCGAAGCTACTACCCTTGGCACTACTTCTTCTGAAGCTACTACCCAGGGCACCACTTCTTCCGAAGCTACTACCCTTGGCACCACGTCTTCTGAAGCTACTACCCAGGGTACCACTTCTTCTGAAGCTACTACCCAGGGCACCACTTCTTCCGAAGCTACTACCCAGGGCACCACTTCTTCCGAAGCTACTACCCAGGGCACCACTTCTTCCGAAGCTACTACCCTAGGCACCACGTCTTCCGAAGCTACTACCCTTGGCTCCTCTACTGTGGAAAGTACAACCTTGGGCACCACTTCTTCTGAAGCTACTACCCTTGGCACCTCTACTGTGGAAGAGTACAACCTTGGGCACCACTTCTTCTGAAGCTACTACCCTTGGCACCTCTACTGTGGAAAGTACAACCTTGGGCACCACTTCTTCCGAAGCTACAACCCATGGCACCACTTCTTCCGAAGCTACAATCCAGGGCACCACTTCTTCTGAAGCTACTACCCTTGGCACCACGTCTTCTGAAGCTACTACCCTTGGCACCTCTTCTGTGGAAAGTACAACCTTGGGCACCACGTCTTCCGAAGCTACTACCCTTGGCACCACGTCTTCTGAAGCTACTACCCTTGGCACTTCTACTGTGGAAAGTACAACTTTGGGCACCACGTCTTCCGAAGCTACTACCCTTGGCACCACTTCTTCTGAAGCTACTACTCTTGGCACCACGTCTTCCGAAGCTACTACCCTTGGCACTTCCACTGTGGAAAGTACAACTTTGGGCACCACGTCTTCCGAAGCTACTACCCTTGGCACCACTTCTTCTGAAGCTACTACCCTTGGCACCACTTCTTCTGAAGCTACTACCCTTGGCACCACGTCTTCTGAAGCTACTACCCTTGGCACTTCTACTGTGGAAAGTACAACCCTTGGCTCCACTTCTTCCGAAGCTACTACCCTTGGCACCACGTCTTCTGAAGCTACTACCCAGGGCACCACTTCTTCTGAAGCTACTACCCAGGGCACCACTTCTTCTGAAGCTACTACCCAGGGCACCACTTCTTCCGAAGCTACTACCCTTGGCACCACGTCTTCCGAAGCTACTACCCTTGGCACCACGTCTTCCGAAGCTACTACCCTTGGCACCACGTCTTCCGAAGCTACTACCCTTGGCTCCTCTACTGTGGAAAGTACAACCTTGGGCACCACTTCTTCTGAAGCTACTACACTTGGCACCTCTACTATGGAAAGTACAACCTTGGGCACCACTTCTTCTGAATCTGCTACCCTTGGCACCTCTACTGTGGAAAGTACAACCTTGGGCACCACTTCTTCCGAAGCTACTACCCTTGGCACCACGTCTTCTGAAGCTACTACCCTTGGCACTTCTACTGTGGAAAGTACAACTTTGGGCACCACGTCTTCCGAAGCTACTACTCTTGGCACCACGTCTTCCGAAGCTACTACCCTTGGCACTTCTACTGTGGAAAGTACAACTTTGGGCACCACGTCTTCCGAAGCTACTACCCTTGGCACCACTTCTTCTGAAGCTACTACCCTTGGCACCACTTCTTCTGAAGCTACTACCCTTGGCACCACGTCTTCTGAAGCTACTACCCTTGGCACTTCTACTGTGGAAAGTACAACCCTTGGCTCCACTTCTTCCGAAGCTACTACCCAGGGCACCACGTCTTCTGAAGCTACTACCCAGGGCACCACTTCTTCTGAAGCTACTACCCAGGGCACCACTTCTTCTGAAGCTACTACCCAGGGCACCACTTCTTCCGAAGCTACTACCCTTGGCACCACGTCTTCCGAAGCTACTACCCTTGGCTCCTCTACTGTGGAAAGTACAACCTTGGGCACCACTTCTTCTGAAGCTACTACCCTTGGCACCTCTACTGTGGAAAGTACAACCTTGGGCACCACTTCTTCCGAAGCTACTACCCAGGGCACCACTTCTTCCGAAGCTACTACCCAGGGAACCACTTCTTCCGAAGCTACTACCCTTGGCACCACGTCTTCCGAAGCTACTACCCTTGGCACCACGTCTTCCGAAGCTACTACCCTTGGCTCCTCTACTGTGGAAAGTACAACCTTGGGCACCACTTCTTCTGAAGCTACTACACTTGGCACCTCTACTGTGGAAAGTACAACCTTGGGCACCACTTCTTCTGAAGCTACTACCCTTGGCACCTCTACTGTGGAAAGTACAACCTTGGGCACCACTTCTTCCGAAGCTACTACCCTTGGCACCACGTCTTCTGAAGCTACTACCCTTGGCACTTCTACTGTGGAAAGTACAACTTTGGGCACCACGTCTTCCGAAGCTACTACTCTTGGCACCACGTCTTCCGAAGCTACTACCCTTGGCACTTCTACTGTGGAAAGTACAACTTTGGGCACCACGAAAGCTACCTTACCCTTGGCACCACTTCTTCTGAAGCTACTACCCTTGGCACCACGTCTTCTGAAGCTACTACCCTTGGCACTTCTACTGTGGAAAGTACAACTTTGGGCACCACGCTTCTTCGAAGTTACTACTCTTGGCACCGCGTCTTCGAAGCTACTACCCTTGGCACTTCTACTGTGGAAAGTACAACTTTGGGCACCACGTCTTCCGAAGCTACTACCCTTGGCACCACTTCTTCTGAAGCTACTACCCTTGGCACCACGTCTTCTGAAGCTACTACCCTTGGCACTTCTACTGTGGAAAGTACAACCCTTGGCTCCACTTCTTCCGAAGCTACTACCCAGGGCACCACTTCTTCGGCTACTACCCAGGGCACCACTTCTTCCGGCTACTACCCTTGGCACCACTTCTTCCGGCTACTACCCTTGGCACCACTTCTTCCGAAGCTACTACCCTTGGCACCACGTCTTCCGAAGCTACTACCCTTGGCTCCTCTACTGTGGAAAGTACAACCTTGGGCACCACTTCTTCTGAAGCTACTACACTTGGCACCTCTACTGTGGAAAGTACAACCTTGGGCACCACTTCTTCTGAAGCTACTACCCTTGGCACCACGTCTTCCGAAGCTACTACCCTTGGCACCACGTCTTCCGAAGCTACTACCCTTGGCACTTCTACTGTGGAAAGTACAACCCTTGGCTCCACTTCTTCCGAAGCTACTACCCTGGGCACCACTTCTTCCGAAGCTACTACCCTTGGCACCACGTCTTCCGAAGCTACTACCCTTGGCACCACGTCTTCCGAAGCTACTACCCAGGGCACCACGTCTTCCGAAGCTACTACCCTTGGCACCACGTCTTCTGAAGCTACTACCCTTGGCACCACGTCTTCCGAAGCTACTACCCTTGGCTCCTCTACTGTGGAAAGTACAACCTTGGGTACCACTTCTTCTGAAGCTACTACCCTTGGCACCTCTACTGTGGAAAGTACAACCTTGGGCACCACTTCTTCCGAAGCTACTACCCTTGGCACCACTTCTTCGGAAGCTACAACCCAGGGCACCACTTCTTCTGAAGCTACTACCCTTGGCACCTCTACTGTGGAAAGTACAACCTTGGGCACCACGTCTTCTGAAGCTCCTACCCTTGGCACCACGTCTTCTGAAGCTACTACCCTTGGCACTTCTACTGTGGAAAGTACAACCTTGGGCACCACGTCTTCTGAAGCTACTACCCTTGGCACCACGTTTTCTGAAGCTACTACCCTTGGCACTTCTACTGTGGAAAGTACAACCCTTGGCTCCACTTCTTCCGAAGCTTCTACCCTTGGCACCACGTCTTCCGAAGCTACTACCCTTGGCACCACGTCTTCCGAAGCTACTACCCTGGGCACCACTTCTTCCGAAGCTACTACCCTTGGCTCCACTTCTTCCGAAGCTACTACCCTTGGCACCACGTCTTCTGAAGCTACTACTATTGGCACCTCTACTGTGGAAAGTACAACCTTGGGCACCACTTCTTCCGAAGCTACTACTATTGGCACCTCTACTGTGGAAAGTACAACCCTTGGCTCCACTTCTTCCGAAGCTACTACCCTGGGCACCACTTCTTCTGAAGCTACTACCCTTGGCACCACGTCTTCTGAAGCTACTACCCTTGGCACCACTTCTTCTGAAGCTACTACCCAGGGCACCAGTTCTTCTGAAGCTACTACCCAGGGCACCACTTCTTCCGAAGCTACTACCCTAGGCACCACGTCTTCCGAAGCTACTACCCATGGCACCACGTCTTCCGAAGCTACTACCCTTGGCTCCTCTACTGTGGAAAGTACAACCTTGGGCACCACTTCTTCAAAGAGCTACTACCCTTGGCACCTCTACTGTGGAAAGTACAACCTTGGGCACCACTTCTTCTGAAGCTACTACCCTTGGCACCTCTACTGTGGAAAGTACAACATTGGGCACCACTTCTTCTGAAGGTACTACCCTTGGCACCTCTACTGTGGAAAGTACAACCTTGGGCACCACTTCTTCTGAAGGTACTACCCTTGGCACCTCTACTGTGGAAAGTACAACCTTGGGCACCACTTCTTCTGAAGCTACTACCCTTGGCACCTCTACTGTGGAAAGTACAACCTTGGGCACCACTTCTTCCGAAGCTACAACCCTTGGCACCTCTACTGTGGAAAGTACAACCTTGGGCACCACTTCTTCCGAAGCTACAACCCATGGCACCACTTCTTCCGAAGCTACAACCCAGGGCACCACTTCTTCTGAAGCTACTACCCTTGGCACCTCTTCTGTGGAAAGTACAACCTTGGGCACCACTTCTTCCGAAGCTACTACCCTTGGCACCACTTCTTCCGAAGCTACAACCCAGGGCACCACTTCTTCTGAAGCTACTACCCTTGGCACCTCTACTGTGGAAAGTACAACCTTGGGCACCACGTCTTCCGAAGCTACTACCCTTGGCACCACGTCTTCCGAAGCTACTACCCTTGGCACTTCTACTGTGGAAAGTACAACCGTTGGCTCCACTTCTTCCGAAGCTACTACCCTTGGCACCACGTCTTCCGAAGCTACTACCCTTGGCACCACGTCTTCCGAAGCTACTACCCAGGGCACCACTTCTTCCGAAGCTACTACCCTTGGCACCACGTCTTCCGAAGCTACTACCCTTGGCACTTCTACTGTGGAAAGTACAACCCTTGGCTCCACTTCTTCCGAAGCTTCTACCCTGGGCACCACTTCTTCCGAAGCTACTACCCTTGGCACCACGTCTTCGGAAGCTACTACCCTGGGCACCACTTCTTCCGAAGCTACTACCCTTGGCACCACTTCTTCCGAAGCTACTACCCTTGGCACCACGTCTTCCGAAGCTACTACCCTTGGCACCACGTCTTCTGAAGCTACTACTATTGGCACCTCTACTGTGGAAAGTACAACCTTGGGCACCACTTCTTCCGAAGCTACTACTATTGGCACCTCTACTGTGGAAAGTACAACCCTTGGCTCCACTTCTTCCGAAGCTACTACCCTGGGCACCACTTCTTCTGAAGCTACTACCCTGGGCACCACTTCTTCTGAAGCTACTACCCTGGGCACCACTTCTTCTGAAGCTACTACCCTTGGCACCACGTCTTCTGAAGCTACTACCCTTGGCACCACTTCTTCTGAAGCTACTACCCAGGGCACCACTTCTTCCGAAGCTACTACCCTAGGCACCACTTCTTCCGGCTACTACCCTAGGCACCACTTCTTCCGAAGCTACTACCCTAGGCACCACGTCTTCCGAAGCTACTACCCTTGGCTCCTCTACTGTGGAAAGTACAACCTTGGGCACCACTTCTTCTGAAGCTACTACCCTTGGCACCTCTACTGTGGAAAGTACGACCTTGGGCACCACTTCTTCTGAAGCTACTACCCTTGGCACCTCTACGGTGGAAAGTACAACCTTGGGCACCACTTCTTCCAAAGCTACAACCCATGGCACCACTTCTTCCGAAGCTACAACCCAGGGCACCACTTCTTCTGAAGCTACTACCCTTGGCACTTCTACTGTGGAAAGTACAACTTTGGGCACCACGTCTTCCGAAGCTACTACCCTTGGCACCACGTCTCGAAGCTACTACCCTTGGCTCTTCTACTGTGGAAAGTACAACCTTGGGTACTACTTCTTCTGAAGCTACTACCCTTGGCACCTCTACTGTGGAAAGTACAACCTTGGGCACCACTTCTTCGGAAGCTACTACCCTTGGCACCACTTCTTCGGAAGCTACAACCCAGGGCACCACTTCTTCTGAAGCTACTACCCTTGGCACCTCTACTGTGGAAAGTACAACCTTGGGCACCACGTCTTCTGAAGCTACTACCCTTGGCACCTCTACTGTGGAAAGTACAACCTTGGGCACCACGTCTTCTGAAGCTACTACCCTTGGCACTTCTACTGTGGAAAGTACAACCTTTGCCTCCACTTCTTCTGAAGCTACTACCCTGGGCACCACGTCTTCCGAAGCTACTACCCTTGGCACCACGTCTTCCGAAGCTACTACCCTTGGCACTTCTACTGTGGAAAGTAACCCTTGGCTCCACTTCTTGGCTACTCCTGGGTACCACTTCTTCCGAAGCTACTACCCTGGGTACCACTTCTTCCGAAGCTACTACCCTTGGCACCACTTCTTCGAAGCTACTACCCAGGGCACCACTACTACCCAGGGCACCACTTCTTCCGAAGCTACTACCCTTGGCACCACGTCTTCCGAAGCTACTACCCAGGGCACCACTTCTTCCGAAGCTACTACCCTTGGCACCACGTCTTCCGAAGCTACTACCCAGGGCACCACTTCTTCCGGCTACTACCCTTGGCACCACGTCTTCTGAAGCTACTACCCTTGGCACCACGTCTTCTGAAGCTACTACCCTTGGCACTTCTACTGTGGAAAGTACAACCCTTGGCACCACGCGTTTCCGGCTACTACCCAGGGCACCACTTCTTCCGAAGCTACTACCCAGGGCACCACTTCTTCCGAAGCTACTACCCAGGGCACCACTTCTTCGAAGCTACTACCCAGGGCACCACTTCCTCGGGCTACTACCCAGGGCACCACTTCTTCCGAAGCTACTACCCTTGGCACCACGTCTTCTGAAGCTACTACTATTGGCACCTCTACTGTGGAAAGTACAACCCTTGGCTCCACTTCTTCCGAAGCTACTACCCTGGGCACCACTTCTTCTGAAGCTACTACCTTGGCACCACGTCTTCTGAAGCTACTACCCTTGGCACCACTTCTTCTGAAGCTACTACCCAGGGCACCACTTCTTCTGAAGCTACTACCCAGGGCACCACTTCTTCCGGCTACTACCCTAGGCACCACGTCTTCCGGGCTACTACCCTTGGCACCACGTCTTCCGGCTACTACCCTTGGCTCCTCTACTGTGGAAAGTACAACCTTGGGCACCACTTCTTCTGAAGCTACTACCCTTGGCACCTCTACTGTGGAAAGTACAACCTTGGGCACCACTTCTTCTGAAGCTACTACCCTTGGCACCTCTACTGTGGAAAGTACAACCTTGGGCACCACTTCTTCCGGCTACAACCCATGGCACCACTTCTTCCGAAGCTACAACCCAGGGCACCACTTCTTCTGAAGCTACTACCCTTGGCACCTCTTCTGTGGAAAGTACAACCTTGGGCACCACGTCTTCCGAAGCTACTACCCTTGGCACCACGTCTTCTGAAGCTACTACCCTTGGCACCTCTTCTGTGGAAAGTACAACCTTGGGCACCACGTCTTCCGAAGCTACTACCCTTGGCACCACTTCTTCTGAAGCTACTACCCTTGGCACCACGTCTTCTGAAGCTACTACTATTGGCACGTCTACTGTGGAAAGTACAACCTTGGGCACCACTTCTTCCGAAGCTACTACTATTGGCACCTCTACTGTGGAAAGTACAACCCTTGGCTCCACTTCTTCCGAAGCTACTACCCTTGGCACTACTTCTTCTGAAGCTACTACCCAGGGCACCACTTCTTCCGAAGCTACTACCCTTGGCACCACGTCTTCTGAAGCTACTACCCAGGGCACCACTTCTTCTGAAGCTACTACCCAGGGCACCACTTCTTCCGAAGCTACTACCCAGGGCACCACTTCTTCCGGCTACTACCCTAGGCACCACTTCTTCCGGCTACTACCCTAGGCACCACGTCTTCCGAGCTACCCTTGGCTCCTCTACTGTGGAAAGTACAACCTTGGGCACCACTTCTTCTGAAGCTACTACCCTTGGCACCTCTACTGTGGAAAGTACAACCTTGGGCACCACTTCTTCTGAAGCTACTACCCTTGGCACCTCTACTGTGGAAAGTACAACCTTGGGCACCACTTCTTCCGAAGCTACAACCCATGGCACCACTTCTTCCGAAGCTACAATCCAGGGCACCACTTCTTCTGAAGCTACTACCCTTGGCACCACGTCTTCTGAAGCTACTACCCTTGGCACCTCTTCTGTGGAAAGTACAACCTTGGGCACCACGTCTTCCGAAGCTACTACCCTTGGCACCACGTCTTCTGAAGCTACTACCCTTGGCACTTCTACTGTGGAAAGTACAACTTTGGGCACCACGTCTTCCGAAGCTACTACCCTTGGCACCACTTCTTCTGAAGCTACTACTCTTGGCACCACGTCTTCCGAAGCTACTACCCTTGGCACTTCTACTGTGGAAAGTACAACTTTGGGCACCACGTCTTCCGCTACTACTACCTTTGGCACCACTTCTTCTGAAGCTACTACCCTTGGCACCACTTCTTCTGAAGCTACTACCCTTGGCACCACGTCTTCTGAAGCTACTACCCTTGGCACTTCTACTGTGGAAAGTACAACCCTTGGCACCACGTCTTCTGAAGCTACTACCCAGGGCACCACTTCTTCTGAAGCTACTACCCAGGGCACCACTTCTTCTGAAGCTACTACCCAGGGCACCACTTCTTCCGAAGCTACTACCCTTGGCACCACGTCTTCCGAAGCTACTACCCTTGGCTCCTCTACTGTGGAAAGTACAACCTTGGGCACCACTTCTTCTGAAGCTACTACACTTGGCACCTCTACTGTGGAAAGTACAACCTTGGGCACCACTTCTTCTGAATCTACTACCCTTGGCACCTCTACTGTGGAAAGTACAACCTTGGGCACCACTTCTTCCGAAGCTACTACCCTTGGCACCACGTCTTCTGAAGCTACTACCCTTGGCACTTCTACTGTGGAAAGTACAACTTTGGGCACCACGTCTTCCGAAGCTACTACTCTTGGCACCACGTCTTCCGAAGCTACTACCCTTGGCACTTCTACTGTGGAAAGTACAACTTTGGGCACCACGTCTTCCGAAGCTACTACCCTTGGCACCACTTCTTCTGAAGCTACTACCCTTGGCACCACTTCTTCTGAAGCTACTACCCTTGGCACCACGTCTTCTGAAGCTACTACCCTTGGCACTTCTACTGTGGAAAGTACAACCCTTGGCTCCACTTCTTCCGAAGCTACTACCCTTGGCACCACGTCTTCTGAAGCTACTACCCAGGGCACCACGTCTTCTGAAGCTACTACCCAGGGCACCACTTCTTCTGAAGCTACTACCCAGGGCACCACTTCTTCTGAAGCTACTACCCAGGGCACCACTTCTTCCGAAGCTACTACCCAGGGCACCACTTCTTCCGAAGCTACTACCCTTGGCACCACGTCTTCCGAAGCTACTACCCTTGGCTCCTCTACTGTGGAAAGTACAACCTTGGGCACCACTTCTTCTGAAGCTACTACACTTGGCACCTCTACTGTGGAAAGTACAACCTTGGGCACCACTTCTTCTGAAGCTACTACCCTTGGCACCTCTACTGTGGAAAGTACAACCTTGGGCACCACTTCTTCCGAAGCTACTACCCAGGGCACCACTTCTTCCGAAGCTACTACCCAGGGAACCAGCTACTACCCTTGGCACCACTTCTTCTGGCTACTACCCTTGGCACCACGTCTTCTGAAGCTACTACCCTTGGCTCCTCTACTGTGGAAAGTACAACCTTGGGCACCACTTCTTCTGAAGCTACTACACTTGGCACCTCTACTGTGGAAAGTACAACCTTGGGCACCACTTCTTCTGGCTAGCTACTACCCTTGGCACCTCTACTGTGGAAAGTACAACCTTGGGCACCACTTCTTCCGAAGCTACTACCCTTGGCACCACGTCTTCTGAAGCTACTACCCTTGGCACTTCTACTGTGGAAAGTACAACTTTGGGCACCACGTCTTCCGAAGCTACTACTCTTGGCACCACGTCTTCCGAAGCTACTACCCTTGGCACCACTACTGTGGAAGCTACTACCCTTGGGCACCTCTACTGTTCCGAAGTACAACCTTGGCACCACTTCTTCTGGAAGCTACTACCCTTGGCACCACGTCTTCTGAAGCTACTACCCTTGGCACTTCTACTGTGGAAAGTACAACTTTGGGCACCACGTCTTCCGAAGCTACTACTCTTGGCACCACGTCTTCCGAAGCTACTACCCTTGGCACTTCTACTGTGGAAAGTACAACTTTGGGCACCACGTCTTCCGAAGCTACTACCCTTGGCACCACTTCTTCTGAAGCTACTACCCTTGGCACCACGTCTTCTGAAGCTACTACCCTTGGCACTTCTACTGTGGAAAGTACAACTTGGGCACCACTTCTTCCGGCTACTACCCTTGGCACCACGTCTTCGGAAGCTACTACCAGGGCACTTCCACTGAACTTACTACTTCTGGGCAGCTACTACTACCCTTGGCACCACTTCTTGTGGAAAGCTACTACCCTTGGCACCAGAGGCTACTACCCTTGGCACCACGTCTTCGAAGCTACTACCCTTGGCACCTCTTCTGTGAAGCTACAACCCAGGGCACCACTTCTTCTGAAGCTACTACCCTTGGCACCTCTACTGTGGAAAGTACAACCTTGGGCACCACTTCTTCTGAAGCTACTACCCTGGGCACCACTCTACTGTGGAAAGTACAACCCTGGGCACCACTTCTTCCGAAGCTACTACCCTTGGCACCACGTCTTCTGGAAGCTACTACCCTTGGCACCACTTCTTCTGTGAGCTACAACCTTGGGCACTTCACGTAGAAGCTACTACTACCCTTGGCACCACTTCTTCTGAAGCTACTACCCTTGGCTCCTCTACTGTGGAAAGTACAACCTTGGGCACCACTTCTTCTGAAGCTACTACCCTTGGCACCTCTACTGTGGAAAGTACAACCTTGGGCACCACTTCTTCCGAAGCTACTACCCTTGGCACCACTTCTTCGGAAGCTACAACCCAGGGCACCACTTCTTCTGAAGCTACTACCCTTGGCACCTCTTCTGTGGAAGCTACTACCCTTGGCACTTCTACTGTGGAAGCTACAACCTGGGCACCACTTCTTCCGAAGCTACTACCCTTGGCACCACTACTGTGGAAAGCTACAACCCTTGGCTCCACTTCTTCCGAAGCTACTACCCTGGGCACCACTTCTTCCGAAGCTACTACCCTGGGCACCACGTCTGTCGAAAGTACTACCCTTGGCACCACTTCTTCTGAAGCTACTACCCTTGGCACCTCTACTGTGGAAAGTACAACCTTGGGCACCACTTCTTCTGAAGCTACTACCCTTGGCACCTCTACTGTGGAAAGTACAACCTTGGGCACCACTTCTTCCGGTTACTACTACCCTTGGCACCTCTTCTGAAGCTACAACCCAGGGCACCACTCTTCTGGAAGCTACTACCCTTGGCACCTCTACTTGTGGAGAGTACAACCTTGGGCACCACGTCTTCTGAAGCTACTACCCTTGGCACCACGTCTTCTGAAGCTACTACCCTTGGCACTTCTACTGTGGAAAGTACAACCCTTGGCTCCACTTCTTCCGAAGCTACTACCCTGGGCACCACTTCTTCCGAAGCTACTACCCTGGGCACCACGTCCTCCGAAGCTACTACCCTTGGCACCACGTCTTCCGAAGCTACTACCCTTGGCTCCTCTACTGTGGAAAGTACAACCTTGGGTACCACTTTTTCTGAAGCTACTACCCTTGGCACCTCTACTGTGGAAAGTACAACCTTGGGCACCACTTCTTCCGAAGCTACTACCCTTGGCACCACTTCTTCGGAAGCTACAACCCAGGGCACCACTTCTTCTGAAGCTACTACCCTTGGCACCTCTACTGTGGAAAGTACAACCTTGGGCACCACGTCTTCTGAAGCTACTACCCTTGGCACCACGTCTTCTGAAGCTACTACCCTTGGCACTTCTACTGTGGAAAGTACAACCCTTGGCTTCACTTCTTCTGAAGCTACTACCCTGGGCACCACGTCTTCCGAAGCTACTACCCTTGGCACCACGTCTTCTGAAGCTACTACCCTTGGCACTTCTACTGTGGAAGCTACTACCTTGGCACCACTTCTTCTGGAAGCTACTACCCTGGGCACCACTTCTTTGAAGCTACACCACTCTTGCACCACCACTGTGGCTACTACCCAGGGCACCACTTCTTCCGAAGCTACTACTATTGGCACCTCTACTGTGGAAAGTACAACCTTGGGCACCACTTCTTCCGACGCTATTACAGCTTTAGGTGAAACCACAAGGGCTCAAACTGACATTAGGCACCATTACTGTAGAGACTACAACACTTGGCACCATTTCTGCAAAACAAATCAACGACGCTGGTTCCACTTTTGTAGAAAGTACTTCCCTGGTTACCACTTGTGCAGTACCCTTAGTAGTACATCTGTAGAAGCTAACAACTTGGACAATACTTCTCCAGAAACTACACTTGGAACCACTTCTGCACCATCAATTAGTTCAGGAGGAACTACAGCTTTAGGTGAAAGCACAATGGCTCAAACTGACATTAGGCACCATTACTGTAGAGACTACAACACTTGGCACCACTTCTGCAAAACAAATCAACAACGCTGGTTCCACTTTTGTAGAAAGTACTTCCCTGGTTACCAATTGTGCAGTACCCTTAGTAGTACATCTGTAGAAGCTAACAACTTGGACAATACTTCTCCAGAAACTACACTTGGAACCACTTCTGCACCATCAATTAGTTCAGGAGGAACTACAGCTTTAGGTGAAAGCACAATGGCTCAAACTGACATTAGGCACCATTACTGTAGAGACTACAACACTTGGCACCACTTCTGCAAAACAAATCAACAACGCTGGTCCCACTTTTGTAGAAAGTACTTCCCTGGTTACCACTTGTGCAGTACCCGTAGTAGTACATCTGTAGATGCTAACAACTTGGACAATACTTCTCCAGAAACTACACTTGGAACCACTTCTGCACCATTAGTTAGTTCAGGAGGAACTACAGCTTTAGGTGAAACCACAATGGCTCAAACTGACATTAGGCACCATTACTGTAGAGACTACAACACTTGGCACCACTTCTGCAAAACAAATCAACGACGCTGGTCCCACTTTTGTAGAAGGTACTTCCCTGGTTACCACTTGTGCAGTACCCTTAGTAGTACATCTGTAGAAGCTAACAACTTGGACAATACCTCTCCAGAAACTACACTTGAAACCACTTCTGCACCATCAGTTAGTTTAGGAGGAACTACAGCTTTAGGTGAAACCACAATGGCTCAAACTGACATTAGGCACCATTACTGTAGAGACTACAACACTTGGCACCACTTCTGCAAAACAAATCAACGACGCTGGTCCCAGTTTTGTAGAAAGTACTTCCCTGGTTACCACTTGTGCAGTACCCTTAGTAGTACATCTGTAGAAGCTAACAACTTGGACAATACTTCTCCAGAAACTACACTTGGAACCACTTCTGCACCATCAGTTAGTTTAGGAGGAACTACAGCTTTAGGTGAAACCACAATGGCTCAAACTGATATTAGGCACCATTACTGTAGAGACTACAACACTTGGCACCACTTCTGCAAAAAAAATCAACAACGCTGGTCCCACTTTTGTAGAAAGTACTTCCCTGGTTACCAATTGTGCAGTACCCTTAGTAGTACATCTGTAGAAGCTAACAACTTGGACAATACTTCTCCAGAAACTACACTTGGAACCACTTCTGCACCATCAGTTAGTTTAGGAGGAACTACAGCTTTAGGTGAAACCACAATGGCTCAAACTGATATTAGGCACCATTACTGTAGAGACTACAACACTTGGCACCACTTCTGCAAAACAAATCAACAACGCTGGTCCCACTTTTGTAGAAAGTACTTCCCTGGTTACCACTTGTGCAGTACCCTTGGTACTATGTCTGTAGAAGCTACTAACTTGGATACTACTCAAGAAACTACACTTGGAACTACTTCTGCAATAACTGCAATGCTTGGCAGCACTTTTACTGAAACAATACCCTCAGTTAGTTCAAGAGGAGCTAAAGCTATAAGTACACCTCTCTTGCTGTTGTAACCCCAATGGCTCAAACTGCCATTAGGCACAATTACTGCAAAAACTACAATACTTGGTACCACTTCTGCAAAACAAATCAACAACGCTGGTCCCACTTTTGTAGAAAGTACTTCCCTGGATACCACATGTGCAGTACCCTTAGTAGTACATCTGTAGAAGGTAGTAACGTGGATACTGCTCAAGAAACTACACTTGGAACCACTTCTGCAGTGATAATGCTTGATGGTACTTTTACTGAAGCACTCTCAGTTCTGTAGGTATACCTGTCTTAACGACTGCAGTTGAAACCAGAAGCTCAAACTTCCAGCAGGCACCCCTACGGTTGAAACTACTATTTGGGACCACTTCTTTTAAAAAAAACACCTCCACTTGTGCTCTATTTGTGCTCACTAGTACCTTCTTGAAACAACACCTACGTTCAACAGGAATAGTATTGGGATCATCAACTACACACATAACGGCAACCTTTGGAACAATTTGCTGTAGAAACCACAATGGCTTAGACTACCACTGCAGATGGAAAATTCTACCCTTGGTACCACTCCTGCAGAAATGGCACCCTTTTTTACTTCAGTAGCAATAGTAATGGAAACATTCACACCTGTAATAACTGCTAGAATGGTAATCTCAGCTATATTCCTGACTTCAATGTTTGCTGTGAAAATCAGTGTCTCAAACTACTATTTCTGCAGAAACTACAACCTGGAAATACTCTTGGTTTAAAATGTTGAAACCAAGATGGCTCTGAAAACTCTATGGAAACTTTCCCTGGGCATGACCTGGCCAGAAACTACTGCAATCTTGACATTCTCTTTGAAAAATGCACTTCTACAGTAGGTAGTATACCACTTTGAAGCAACTTAAGTTAAATTTTGTAAACATGTACACCGGTGTTGACTGTAAAACAAGTAGGGTAAGAGGCTAATAGACTAATTACACTGCAAGTTGTAAATAAATCTGGCTTACTTGTTTGTTTTTTTTGTTTTGTTTTTTTGAGTATCTAATTTCTTGTCTCTTTCATTAAAGTGAATCAGCTTTGCGGTTTGTGGTCGCAGTGGCCAATATGGAGGCTGCAGATTTAAAGAGATGCTGTGTGGTGTATGAACAGAACTGTTATTCAGGTTAGTCTTGCAGAAGCATATGAAATTTCCTTTTTTTTTCTCCAGAAGCCATATACAGTATACATTGCTTAATTTTTGCACTTGGCATACGTCATCTTAGTATAGGTGTTTCTTTCTTTTTACAGGGTATATTTACTAAAATTTTACTCTCCTCAAAGGGGTCATTCCAAAGTACAAAAGGATATGCATACTACATTTAAACTAAGCAGCTTAGTCAAGCTTATCATTTATAGTGATTCTTTCCAGAAGAATTTTCACAAATATATTAAATGACACATGCAGTTTTGAGGCAGCCTATTAATGACCTTCTTTTGTAATGGATTGTAGTGATATGCCATTTAATTTTTAGAGAATGCTGCATAATGTTAAGATATAGCCATATTACTGGAAAAAAATAGCTGAAAAGTTGCCAAAATCTTTTGCACAGCTATAGGTTACTAAATGTATTATAACACATTGATTTGTGATTTGGCTCAGTGAACCTTAACACTGCAAACTCGGGTACAGCTGTTCAATGAAAAAGATTTTAGGTAGCTCACTGCTACCATGAGTATTTTAGTTGTGGTGTTTTTTTTTTTTTGCAGGGTTTTTTTTTTCATTCATCCATTTATATAACAAACACTTTGCGTTTACATAAACTTGTGATTAAAGCACCAATCAGCTGTCAAAAAGTTGTGTATGCATTTTGTAGATGTGGAACAAGCGGTGTTAAAAAAAGCTTGTTCTGGTCTCTTTAGTCTCTTTAGAATGATTTCAAGCGAGATGTCCTCTGGCATTAAGCTGGCAGGCATTTTGCAGTCAGAAGCCTGAAGTGGCTAAGACATGTCTACAGGCTTTTATTTCAGCAAAGGTGGCTCTTCAAATTAATGACTAATTATTGACTTACCTTCACGTCTTATTGTTTGTTTGATTCAGTGTTTTTTTTTGTTTTTTGTATTGAAATTTTATTGTATTCGTAAGATATAAATCACATCCAAATGAAGTTAGCTCGATTTGTAAATTGAAAGTACAATTATCAGATTGCATAAAACTATACATGCAGCACATCAAATATGGTAGACAGATTGGACCGTTTTTCAGTGCTTTTATTCAATTTGCACCATCAAAATTGGCTTAAAAAATTGGCTTCAAACTTTCATTATCAGTTTCATTTGGAATACTTCAAAAATGGATAATTTTCTGTTTGAACTTCAGTTCTACAAGTTTAGGTTATGGCCGAATAAGATTTTTTGGAATTGTTTCTTTTGACCAAGTAATAATGTATTGGCATGCCATAACTAATTAACTGTGACTGCGTTAACTCATTTTAGCAGTCCTACAGAGACATCACTAATGCAACAACCTAAACCTGTAGAATCAAAAAATCAAACGGACAGTCATCCATTTGTATTCCAAATAAAAATACGTTAGACTATTTTTACCTAGTTAATTTTGACGCACATTGAAAAAAGATTGTTACATTGTCCAAGAAAGCTCAAGTGCGTGTGTGATGAACAATTTGGAAGGGCATATAGACAGTTTTTGGGTGAACAAAACCTAGACTGTTGTTTATTATTGCAAGTATATTAATCCACATAACCTTTTTAATATACTAATTATAATGATCATGTTTTGCAGTTGTGCATGTTTATCCAAAGAACAAGGATACCATTAATTGTGCTCTTAACAAGATGAGAAGCAGATGATGGACAAAGAGATAAGGACAAGGTCTTTATTCCCTAAAGACTGCAACTCTGCTACAGATACTATGCTCATGCTTCTTAATGTGAATATAAATGTAAAAATATAAATGATGTAAGCATCTGAAGAGGCTTTTGACAAAATATTTTATTAGCTGCAACTGGAAATGTTTTATAGTCTGTGTAATGTAAGTCACTATATTAAATTAATAAAAGTTTTTCACTATGGTTAACATGAAATGTTGTCTTTATTTACATTTAATCATTTAGCAGATACGTTTACCAAAGTGACTTACAAATGAGGACAAATGTAATGGTGAAACCACTAATGTGCAAGTGCTTTGAAGTCTATTATGTGTTTATGTATGTGTGGGTTTATTTATGGTATGGATGGATGTGTGGCATGTTATGTACAGTATGTATTCACCATAAAAAGAAAACTAGTAGATGGAGAAAACTAGTGTTAGAGGCCTTTAGAGGAAAAAAGATTAAGTTCAAATGGAGAGTACTTGAGTAGCTCATTCCATCTGAAGGGAACTAAATGGATTCTGAATAAAAGGAAATTAACTGAATACTACATAAATACTCAAGTATTTCAAAACTCAGCTTCTTTTTTTTTTTTTTTTTTTTTTTTTTTTATTTAAAATCAGCCAAACCACCTGCATTGTAAAAAATGTGTGTTTACCAAATCTTATACGCAGAAAGTATAAAAGTAGCTTCATAACATTGTTTGAACCACTGTTAGCGGATCGAGAATGTCTTTCATGCTTTTTTGGTCCTTCAGTGTTCATTATATTGTGTGCCAAAGACGATCAAAGCTTTTACGGGTGTGGAACAACATGGTGGAAAATGATTAATAAAGGGTTACTCCACCCCAAAATGTTTTTTTTTTTTGTGTGTGTGTGTGTTTTAGGTTATATTAATAGGTTCCCAAAATAGCACAGTTCAGTTAACTTAGGTTAAATTCAGTCTCTAAAATTTTAGATTTACTGAAGTTTGTCAGCTAATATGTACACTTTGTATTTCTCACATGTCTTGCTGTTTAATGACCTGGTCTCGCAGCAAGAGATAATTTGCACAACAGTAGTGATGATCGGAGGATCCTCTCCATGGTTTAAAAAAAAACAAAAACACCCTCTTTGCCTGGATTTTATGATTGTGTATTATTTATGATTATGTATTTCTCCAATTACATTTGATCCCTTGAAAATTGGGCGACTGTGTGTAATTCTAAAGCTTTTTATGTTTTTGTTCAACCCATTGAATTAATGGTTTAAGTCTGCAATATAATTTAATCTTGTTTAATTTTAATTCAATATTCAATACAATTTAATTATTTGAGTGGCATACATTATGAAAGTTTTATTAGTGTTCAAATATATGCAGACAACAGTATTATATATTTATAACATAAAGGAAGACAAGGAAGACATCCAAGCGTCAAGACAGAAAACTGAAGGCCATATGTCTTGAAAACCAAAAATGCACAACAAAACAAATGAACAATACATGGGAGGAAGCTGGAGTCAATGTATGTGACCGAACTGTGAGAAATCGCCTAAAGGAAATGGGATTTTCATACAGAAAAGCTCAAAGAAAACCATCATTGACACCTAAACAGAAAAGAACAAGACTGCAATGGGCTAAGGAGAAGCAATCATGGACTGTGGATGACTGGATGAAGGTTATCTTCAGTGATGAGTCACGAATCTGCATTGGACAAGGTGATGATGCTGGAACTTTTGTTTGGTGCCGTTCCAGTGAGATTTACAAGGAAGACTGCCTAAAGAAAACATCCAAATTTCCACAGTCCTTGATGATATGGGGCTGCATGTCAGGCAAAGGCACTGGGGAGATGGCTGTGGTTACCTCTTCAATAAATGCACAAGTTTACATTGACATTTTGGACAGTTTTCTTATCCCTTCTATAGAAAAGATGTTTGGGGATGATGAAATTATTTTCCAAGATGACAATGCATCGTGCCATAGAGCAAAAACTGTGAAAGCATTCCTTGGAGAAAGATGCGTCCAGTCAATGTCATGGCCTGCAAATAGTCCAGATCTCAACCCAATTGAAAACCTGTGGTGGAAATTGAAAAAAATGGTCCACGGCAAGGCTCCGACCTGCAAAGCTGATCTGGCAGCTGCAATCAAAGAGAGTTGGCACCAGATTGATGAAGAATACTGCTTGTCACTCATCAAGTCCATGCCTCAGAGACTGCAAGCTGTTATAAAAGCCAGAGGTGGTGCAACTAAATACTAGTGATATGATTTGACTGGTTTTTGTTTGTCTGTTTTTCATGATTCCATATTTTTTTCCCTGTGCTTGCTCTATACAAGTATCATTTGTTGACTATCACAATGTTTTTTCTTCATTTCTTTTAGTGTTTCTGAATGCCAAGAAGTTGCACTTTGGAACGACTTCATGATTGTTTCATGTTTGTGATCTGAGTTTGTTCTACAGAATGAAATGTCTGAATGAGGGCTCGTCCAAGACTGGTGATTCCATACTTTTTGCCAGGGGTTGTATATGTGTGTATGTATATATGTGTGTATGTATATATGTGTGTGTATATATGTTGTGACGAGTCGGCTGCCCCTCCTCTTTATTGTCACCATCACCCCGTCCTTTATTCGCCGCCCTTCACCAGGCTCCCGACGGGAGTGGGTGTGTTCGAGAGGAGGGGCGGGTATTGTTCAGGTCTGGCGGCGTGTGACGAGGCGCACCTGAAGTGAGTTAGCCTCGTTACCGTCGCCGTTAAATACCGAACGCGCCTCTCCTCGGGAGACCGGTCTCTTCCCCCGTGCATGCACGCTGGTGTCCTCGTGGGTCCAGGAAGGGTGCGCGATGGACCTCACCCCGCCGTCCGAGAAGTGCGTCGTGGGACCCCCGTAGTCCAGGCTGTGAGCACACAGCTCATCCCACTCTGCCGCCGGAGCAAAGAAACGACGGAGACGCCGCGGAAGAAGCCGCCGCCCCTTGCGCCCCGGGCCAGAAAAAGGGAGCGCGCGCGACCGCCGGACTCCGCCCTTACCTGGACCCTTCCCCCCCTGGAACACGGCCTAAACCTGCACGTTACCCGGAGCACGACGAGGACACCAGATCCCCCCTTTTATTTGGACACTTTTCCCCTGGACACTTTAATTTTGTATTATTATTTTGTCAATAAAAAAAAAAGCTTCTCCGAGGCCTGACGCCACGCCCACTGTGTCTGTCGTTGGCTCCTCCCGTCACAATGTGTATATATGTATGTATATATGTGTGTGTATATATATATATATATATATATATATATATATATGTGTGTGTGTGTTTTATTATTTATTTATAGATGTTTTATCATTTTCCCCCCTGATTTTATAAATATAGTGACAATGTGTGCTACTTTTGAGTATAATGCATTGGCGTATTGTATGTAAACGCAGTCAGGCCAGTAAAGAGCTTTAAACTGAGGTTTTGGTAACACTTTATTTTAAGGTGTCCATAATACAGAGTAATTACCTAGTGTGTACTTTGTAGTAGCTGTTGTACTTGCATAAAACAAAATGTATTTAGCATGTAGCTAAGTTACGGAACAGTTTGTGCTTACAGTTTGTGATTATGTAGATGTAACATGCAGCTACTGTTACACATTTGTAAAAGACTGAGTCTGTTACACAGCTACTTATGTAACCAAAAACCTGTCACATATGTGTTGCAGACTTTATGTAATTATAAATTCAAGTGCACAGACATAAGCTACTTAAAATAAAGTGCGCCAAGACTGTACTTAAGTGTAAATAGCTGTGTAACACGCGTGTAACCTCAACCTAATTACATAATTACTCTGTAACAGTTTATTTTAAGGTTCCGTAATACAGAGGGTTTTTTTATATTATTGAACAAAACACTGCCTAAAAAGGCTTCATCTATGATCATCTATGAGGATCAGTGTCCGGCTTAAACCAGAGCTCAGACCGGATTTACATCCCAAAGGGTTGACAAAATAAGGAAAATGATTCAGCACTGAAATGGACAATTTTAATTCAGTGCAATACAGTTAAAGCACTGACCATGACTGGTGTTATTTCATTAACTCTTTTCACACAATATAGATGTAAAGTTGGCCTTGTCCCTCTAGGTAGGCCTGTAAGCACCTCCCTCTTGCATGTCATCTAGCCTGGCACTATATTCTAGAAATCTCTTAGACAGCCATCGCAGCAAAACCCTGCCATCTACTGGTTAACTGCAGTCAGATGCAAGAAAAATGCCCAGGTAAAAGTTGCATTGACACTGTTTGTCGCATTCTGAAATGTTAACCAGATTAATCGAGGAGCGCACATATGTAAACTGATTCTAACTGTACAGTCTGTGAATACTGCCGAAGACAACTAAAAAAGTTGGGTCATTCTTCATTTGTGATTGCATTTAAAAAGCGGTGCATCCACACTCAGAGCCATGCTAAGAGCAGGTGCTTGGGGAAAAGACCTGTCATTTTTTTTGCTGATCGGGATGTAAAGAAACACCTGATGGACAGGAAAAGTCCAGCTCAAGACAAATCCCTCCGCCTGGAAGATCAACTAGGCTAACAGATGTTTCCCTGGGCTCGTGTCCAGAAAAGAGCGAGAAAGATAGAGAGACTGTTGCTCGCTTAGATGTTCTCACAGATCTTTGGAGAGTACAATAATCTCCTGAGATTACATAGCAGTTGATTTCCCAGTACAAGTCTTATGACTGCTATGAGAAAAAGAGGCGAGAAGTAAATACTCCTTGTACGACACATAGTGGCCCCAAAGTGTTTGGGGTATGATTATAAAAATGAGTTTCCAAGTGTTTTAATTACGTCAGTGTTTTTTTTGTGTGTGTTACAGAAAGGTCCGCTTTAAGATGTCTTAAAATGTGGTTCTTTTTCGAACATTTAAACTTTTTTTTTTTTACTTTTTCGTGCAATCATTTGAAAACCACCTGTTCCATTTTTTTTTTTTGCCACTGGTGTTACCTTCTTTAGCAATGTTCAACGCTTTATCAAATATCATTTCCTGATTTTATTTTCAGCACATGTAGTCAAGAGTTTCAAAACAATAACGAAAAAGCAAGAAATAAGAAGATTGTTTTATTTATTTAATGTGAAAGAAAAAAAACTGTACAGATCATAGATCTTCAGAAAACAGGAAGGAGGAAGTCAAGTGGCATCAGTGTGATTTTTATTTTAAATTACCAGGTTTTTTATTAAACAGTAACACAAGTGGAACAATTTCAGGTAACGGTGTTTTCATTATATAGCTTATTTTATAATATTTATTCAGCATTTAGTTATATTATACCATTTACATCATACATGTGATCGTAATGAATACATTATTGTATTTTTTTTATGTTTTTGACTTCTAAATAAAACATTCCCTCTGTACATAGCTGTGACAAGCAGTTTTTTGGTACTTCAAATTCTTTATAATTAATTAAAAACAAATACTGCCTCATATTATTGCCTCAATTAGGTCTAATTGTTCACATTAGTATTATTATTATTATTATTATTTTAAAATATATTTTAAAAAAAACCTAATGTGTTTCAACGGTAATAATTATGCAAAGGACAGGGACAGAAAAATGTAAGTGTTCTGTAATTAACCCTTTTGTTTGATGTTTTGCTTTATAATGCAGTTTAAAGTGTAGAAATGGAGGTGGCTTGTTCGCAACCAAGCAGTAGTCAACAAACTACGCATAGCGTACGTATACTTTTAAACGCCTACTTTTTCGAGCTTTCCTCGAACAGACGTTTTTAGCATGTTTCATCGAACGCGGCGACTCGTGAGATAATACTCAAAAAGCGGGTTTTTTCCTCTCAGGCAAAAGAGCCTCAGCGTGCTGGCTCTCTAGCGCCGCCTCTCTCGAGCAGGCCGCTATAGAAACGGCGGATCTCGGCGTGCGCTCAGCGAGCGACTGCAGCTGGAGAGACAATAACAGCGACCCGCGCACAGGTAAGCGAAACCTGTCAAAGCTGCCGTACGGGACGTTTAAATGCGATTTATTAGCGTATCTCGCAGGTTTCCGTGCTCTGTATTCGAAGGTGATTTGTATTAAACGTGAAACGCGCGTGCCCCCGTAGCAATTTTAAATCGGCGTCGGTCATGTCATGTTGTTAAATCGGGCCTGCTTACGTATTAATTAACTAATGCTCTGAATATAGAATATGCTCGAATATCGACTCGCATGTTAGCGGGGAAAATACCCGGTCTGTTAAGAAAAACACGCGAGGTAACAATATTATTCGAACTGTACAACGTGTAGATGTAACGGTATTTATGGGACTTTTCACCAAATGCCTATATACTGTCGCGGTCGTTTACAAGATTAACCCCATATTCGTGCAAAGCGTTATTCCTGTATTTTTAAAACCATTTTAACGCACTGTCGCGTTCAGCGTGTCGTTTTAATACCAGCTAAATACCCCTGCTGCACCGTCTGCAGTGCCATAAAGAATTCGAAACAATGCGATTATTTCCTTGTGCGTTTAGTAATGAATTTAAGTGAGCGTTTCTTCTTTAAAATCCGAATTTGTCTGCGAGTTCAAGCTCATTGCAAATCGATTTGGGTTGAAGGATGCTTTGTTGGAACGCGCCTCCTCCCTCCGTCTCTAAAGAACAGAGATGCGGCCATGATTCGAGCTCTTCATGTCGTCTGTGTCTGCATTCAGCCATCACTGTGTCTCAGCGTCTGAAACCACGCTCTGTGTCTGAATCGTCAGACGACTCGTTTTTATTACAGATCGCGGTTCCGCTTGACCGAGTGCCGATCAAATAACGGCATGCAACGCCTTTCTTCAACGACACTAGGCTACAGTTGTCTAATCATGGGGATGCATAATTTCATTCAGCGACCAGGGTTATTCTGCATATGTTCACCGCGCGTCGTTTTGGTAGCGGATCCTACAGTATATTATCACGGTGTTACATTGCATCCCTGTGGACTGTAATCCGATTTAAAATGGGGGTTGAGTTGAGGATTTTTTTGTATTGGCTGCACGCGCCTCTCTTGTTCTGTTATTGGGTCGCCTCGCCTTTTTTCATTAATTACAGTTGAATTTTCTTTGTATCGATTGTCGCCGTTGCTTGTGGCCGATTGCTGTCTGGTGGTTTAAAATGCTATGATGCTGTATTGAGGTTACCGATTCTTGATTATAGTTAACTGCAAAGGACCAGACATGCCCTCTGACAAGACCCTTCAAAGAACCCTGTAGGGTGTATCCAGAGGCAACACAAACACACACACACACACACATACACACACACACACATACACACACACACACACACACACACACACACACACACACACACACACACACACACACACACACACTCTCTCTCTCTCTCACACACACACACACATATATATACAAAAGCATATTATATATTTGCAATTAGTTTTAGTTAAATATGTAGAGGCAAGGTTACTTGGTAGTTCTTACCAGTCAACAAGCCGGACAATGATGTCTCTGAGTTAAATAATGAGATGCCTTTAACTGAAAAGCGTTTAATCTTGTCATTACGCATTACTGACACTACTCTCCTATTTGATACTGTTAAGTGCTTTGACGCAATACCTGTATAAAAGCACTATATAAATAAAGGTGACTTGACTCCAATAAGAGAATGCATTAAAGGAATGGTCAAAAATAAACTGAAATCTATTTTGCTATTTAGATTGTTTAATGATCCGAGGAAATAATCAACTGAAATTCAATGAATAAAAAACTTTGACTGCCATGCACTTTCTTTGGATTTTCTTTATAAATAGTCCACACTGAAATCAGCATAATTGCATCGTTGTGGAATCTAAAAGAATAAAACTTAATATTTATTAAAATACTTAATAAAAAAAAATGTACTTGTATAATTAGATACAAATATTATTTTTGCTCTGAAGAAGGAATAAAAAATAATAACTAGGTTATTTCGTAACTCATTGCATCACAGTGATTGCTGTTTGTGCTATTTGTGTAAACACATCTGTTGCAAAACAAAACGTCACTATAAATATTAGCCGTGCACTCTTATTATTTTTAATGTTCACTAAGCTGCACAAAAACATCTGAGCAAATTGTTGTGGTTTAATGATACGGGCAGGCTTACAAAGAGCATTAAATCTCTGACATAATGCCATATGAAGTCTCTCAAGTGTTTAATTGGCATGGCACTGACAGAGGGGTCTCCTCACACTGACTGGCATGAGAGGGTGCGATTGGGATTTCTGCCACAGAGTTAGCGCTTTGTGTAATTCGAGGTGAATTTGCAGCTGTAGAGACTTAGGCCATTACCACTCTGACAGAAGCGTGATGAACAGAATTCCAGAATTCCATGTCTACATGCATCCACATGGTCCTTTGCCCCGAGAACTAAAGCATGACTGTTCTGGAATGCCATGAAATGAAGCATATGTAAAGTGCTCTACGAAAGTTCGAGACTGAAATAGAAGATCGGAACATTTTATAACGCCGAATTATATAATCATAAGTATAAAGATGAATTGAAATATGAATAGAATTCAGTATTCGGTTTGTCCTCTTTTTGCTTTAAAGAAAGCAGCAAGAAAGCAGTGTCACAGAGTACATCATTTTCTGAAATGAATATTTGTCTTTCCAGCACAGTACAGTGGAATCGTTCTACACACAGTTCACAAGGGAGTGACTCATCATACGAATTATTTCACACGCTACTGAGAGACCGAAGTTGCTTATGTCATCACAGCACTCGGAATGCATTTTGTGGCATCAGATATACATCTAATCCAATATCGGGCTCTACATAGATTGCTACGATCTTATGCAATGACGATCTAGCGCATTTCATATTGAAAAGGCATTTTGTGACTCCGTTATGGGACTGTGTTTGAATTCGAACATGACTGGCCCTGCCCAAAAGGAGCTTGGGATAGAGAGAGAGCACTAGAGAGGAGTAGCTGTGCTTCATAGCGATGCAGAACAAATTTAGGTCAGGGATACAAGGGTAGTCAACCGTGATGAGAGCATCGCAGACATTCAGCTATTCTAAAGCACAAGCCCGGTGCGTGCCAGTGGAGAGCGGCGTTTTCCATTCGGTGCCACATAAACAAGCAAATAAACCCTAAGGAGATACATTCAGACTTTTCCTGGTGCCATCCGTGGATTTATCGCTAAATCCAACCAAGTAGTTTTTGACATGGTCAGATCTGCCGATTAGAGATTTGTCTGGTTGCATAACAAATAAGCAAAACCTGTTGAGTTGGTATATACTGTACACACACAAACGCACACACACCAGGGTGTCTGTTTACTGGACCTCAGTGCATCCCGTAACAATTGCAGAAAATAATGAATAGATGAAGAAGGTTTAGTTGCATTTTTAGGCTGATCTGACTAACAATAATCCAAACCAGTTTTTAAAAAATGTGATGTAATATGAAGGTGCCATATACAGTAATATCCAGTGACACAAACACACTTGTCTCAGCATACTGTCATATGTGTATATCTTTGCAGTAACAAGACAAAATTTTTACGTTTACTAGATTTATTGGCATTAGAAGCACAGTTGAAAATGTTCAACATACGACGAGCACCACACATGCTGACAAGAACAGCTTAGAAATTCCAGAAGTTTGTTGACATCCTGTCAGAGTAACAGTGGGAGCTTTGTTTCACGAGACGTCTTGACGCTCCTTGAGAAGAATCAAATGATCCCACGTCTGTTTGAACTATCACTTTCACAGCATTCAGTGAAAGGGGAAGTGTATGTTTACAAGGAAGCATTCATCTACATCTATTAGTAGCATACAGTCTAGTTTAAAGCTGAAGTTCAAACCAGTCTGTTGAGATGATCCAGAGTGTCGTGTCATGCTGATTATTCATGCGTCGGGGAAAGAAGCTAAGCGTTATTAAAATAATTAAAAAGACATATTATTGATGTTATGTGATACCAGGACTATATTAAGAATGCTTTATTAACATACTACTATTTTGCACAGTATGCAGTATAACAGAGTACCACAGTGCAATGTCCTGAGACCTAAATGCTAAGTTTTACACAAAACTGAATCAAATAACAAGTCAATAGATAACAAAATGATAGCTTTTATTTCCATCATGTCGTAAAAAAGTCGTAAGACCTTACTTCTACTTCAGAACACAAATTAAGATATTTTTAATGAAATCTAGAGCTTTCTGACTCTGGACAGACAGCAATGCAATTGATACGTTTAAGGCACTGAAAGGTAGTAAGGACATTGTTAAAATAGTCCATGTGACATCAGTGGTTCAATTGCAGTTTTATAAAGCTATGAGAATAATTTTTGAAAGCAAAAATCAATAAATGGCCTTTAAAGTTTTTTTTTCTTTGCAAAGAAGGTCAGACAGTCATACAGAAACCACACTTTGCTGCAGAGTGCAACCAAGAGGAAGGGAAGCCCTCCACTTTTATATCTTAGTCTCACCCAAATTTACAACCTTTTACCAGCTGTACTTTTCCACAAAAGGACAATGACCTGAAAACACTTCACTAAATCTTTTCTACTAAAGCCTAGTTCCCTTTATTTAGGATCCCCATGACCCCCTTAGGTTAAGCACAGACACCTATGTGTCCCCCAGCTATCCCTCTCTCATGAGTATAAATAACTTTATTCAACATGGAAGAGAAGTCATTGTTCAAGTTTTTTCTTAATAATTTTCTGACAAAAAAATGTAAAAATGTTTTGTCAGAAAATCAGAAAGGTTTGAGATTTCTCATGAAATTTTGGGATTGATAGAGAACATGATGAACAAATGTCTCTGTTCAATGGTTTGTAATTAATGACAGAATTTGTATTTTTTGGATGAACTATTCCTTTAATTTTACACCGTTTACATGCAATTTAATGATGTCATGTGACAACTATACTTGGTTTGAATTGTTTAGTGTCTTGTAATGCATTACGTTTTGTTTATAAAGTGTAAACTGCACAGTTATTCAATAAATTGAATAAGTATTCCACATCACATTTTAAAATGAAAAACACCACGTGTTGTCCATTAGCAACTCAAAAGCAAGAAGAAAAGACAACTGCGATCTGTTCTTGTGTCCAGACAACTATACATCTTAACCTTCATCTCTGCTTTGCAAAAAGAGATTTGTATGAATTCCTGCGTTCAGTTCCTGATACATCGGATGGCTTCATATGTGTACTTTGTGGTGAATATGTCTTTGCATAGTATGGCAGGTGCTGTGCAAACATCTGTGTTGATCTTGTGCTTTCTCTAACTGCACACACCCTCTAAATCGTCCTGTTTATATGGGTTTGCTGAAGAGCCATGAGCAGTGCCAAGTTCTTCATTCTTGTTTCTTCAACACACACACAGAGAGAGAGAGCCAACTGTGCACGTTTTTTATGTTTTAACACTCTGAATAAGGCACCGCCACACAAAAGACAACAGATGTTAGTGCCTGGTTAGATGGTGCTCTTCAACTGCCCTTGGAGGCATGTGGTCTTATAGTACTAGGTACACTCAGGACACTTGTAAAAGGTCTTTGGACAGACAGTCTGGTCCAAATGTCAGGGATTCAAAAATGTAATTTATATTTGGAAAGTTATGGCATAAAGGATAAACAAATTGGCATTAGGTCACTAATCAAATGATCAAATTTGTACTCATGATCAATGTGACGATGGTCAGATGTTCCATTAGTTTCCATTAAAGAATGAGATGTTGTTTGGACCTTTCTTAAAAAATCATGATTTGTTGGTGTAATGCTAGCTACTAAAATGATCTGAAATGTAAGTAATGTCAGTTCAACCTTTCACTGCAGGTGGGATGATAATAATATAAAATACGTCTTTTGGATCCCACTGTGTCATTGTTATACTGTAGAGTTGATTTGCTCTATTTGAAGATGTGTATATTAGGCAAACAGCGACAAATGTTGAGCAGTCATCACATTGCCAGTGTACACAAAGCTTTGAGCAAAGGTGAGAGAGCAAAGATCCTGAATCCTTGTGCTTGTTCCAGATACTCATAAAACAGGTGAGATTTTTCCCACTGCCCAATGCAATGACCTGGAGAATCCAGACAAGGGTTTTTTCTTGTTTTCTTTTGGCTGTGGGGTTTAGTAAAGCAGAGCTGGGAAACCCATAAGAAGATGAAAGAGAAAAACTGGGAAAGTATTCAATAAATACAACAGCTGTGTTTGGTATAGTCACACTATAGTATTAGTGAAGATGCTGGTAATGCTTTATGGCAGCCTTAGGCTTACTTATTCTTTCTCTAAATCATGTAGATCTACTATAATATGCTGCTCATTACTCTAATCAGTGTTTGCCATCAATGGCTGACACTTCTGAAACCTCAGATGATGAAACTGAATAATGCATGAAACTTTCTACGACTGTACATAGCTCATTAAAAATTGAAATGGATAGACAGTTCACCCAAAAATGAAAGTTGTGTCATCATTTATTTACCTTTTTTTTTATTTACTTACCCTCACATTTTTTTTTGTACATTGTTAAAGATAAATGCAGTTCTTTTTAAACTTTATATTAATCAAAAAATCTTGAAAAAAAAATGTTTTTAAAACCATATTAAGCAGCACAACTGTTTCCTAAAATGAATAATAAATCAGCTTATTAAAATGATTTCTGAAGGATCATATGACATTGAAGACTATAGTAATGTCTGATTAATTCAGCTTTGCGTTACAGAAATAATATTTTAAAGTATGTTAAAATAAATTATTTGATATAAAAAGTATTATATTTATAAAAATATAATTAATTGAATATAATATATTTGTAATAATTTTTCTAAATATTATAATTTTTACTGTTCGTTGAAAAGTCATTACATTCCCATTTCACTAGAAAGAAACACACACACAGTTTCTTAATGCTACAAGCACACACGTCAGAATGAGCTGTCAGGAAGTCTGGAGGGCTGGGTGCTGTGTAATGAGTGTGTGTTTTGTATGTAGGATGAATAGCGCATCAGGATGGCTGTGAAATATCCAACATGCATAATCTGCTTTGGGCTGGGTAGTTAACTAAATATCCTAATAACAAGTATCACTAATGGGATGGATTTTCAGTATTAGTGATTATAGTATTACAAAATGATTATGTAGTCATGAACGCATATTTGGATTTCTAACACCTCATAGCTCTAAAGCGGGAGTGTCCCGTGTAGAAAGAACAAATGAGGTCTGTGGAAAAATGGGTGTTTTCTGTAATTTGACAATTAGATAGTTAATTACATTCTGTCGTCATGTAAGGTGTGAATTTTAGGAAATAAGAACATACCAGTTTTGTTACTGCACTGTTATGTTTTGCGATACAATGGTTTAATAAAGTAACTACAGAAGGCTTGCTGGAGGTGCATAGGGACACGTTGACTTGACTGCACTATTTTAGGCCGCATGGCAGTAACCTTAAGCTAGACTGGCATGTTTGACAGTATAAATATCCAGGTTCACACCGGCACTCTGGCTCTGTTTACATTGAGCTTGTGACGGCCCTGCGTGAAGAGACAGATCCTGCCGATTGGATATTGATTCAACCCGTGCTTGTCCTTCGAATAGTTGATGGACACCTCTACTGTTGACTCACCGGAGTCATATGGTTGGTTTGACATTCATTTCTGATGGATTGCGGATTTTTAACCAGAATTTTGTTCATGACAATACCTTTTTTCTTCCGTCAGTACTGAAAAGCCCTTTTGAGTGGTGGCCTAGTAGTACACAACACAAAAAAAAATAGAACTAGTTTTGTTGTGCTAATTTAATTGCGTTGTGGCTTGATTTTCACTGTGTTGTGAATAGTTTCTGTTGTGACTTGTTTCCATCTTTTTTTTTAGCTTGTTTCCATCGTGTTGCGACTAGTTTATGTTGTGTTGCGTCTTGTTTCTGGGGTGTTGCGACAGTGTGTTGTAGTTTGTTTCTATTGTGTTACAGCTTGTTGCTTTGTGTTGTGCTAATTTAATTTTGTTGCAACTTGTTTCCATTGTGCTAATTTTGTCGCATTTAGCTAATTTTGTTCCATTGTTTCGGCTCGTTTCCACTGTGCTTTGACAGTTTCGTTATGTTGTATGTTTGTTGTATTGGGGCACCATCATTTCGGAACAAGGAATCAGAACAAAATAATCATTTTGATCTGCTTTTCACTTGTGCATTCACTAACTCGTTGCTTTTATTTCCCCTTCCTACTTTCTTTTGATTCCCTTCTTGCTCTTTTCTCTTCTACCTTTACCCTCTGTCCACCCCTCCCCCTTCAGTACCCTCATTTGGACTTGCTATGGACCAGCAGCACGATTTATTGAGCTCCTCGCCCAATAGCCACACAGCTCACTACAACTCTGGCGATACCATGGCAACCTCCCTTTCTGGAATGACCATCAACGATCATCACCATGGCAACCAGTTCCATAAGGAGAATGGAATTGCGGTGGGGCTCGTGAGACCAGGCGACTGTCCAATGAAAGGTGAGCTTGCTTCTGTGGGAAAACAGGTCGGTTGTGTCACAGCCATTCAAAATAAATACACACACATACTGATTAACTGATTAGTCAGAACTATTAAACAAGCTCTTCAGTGTGAACAGGGTGTGTGTATCATGACAAGTTTAATTGTCTTCGAAGGACATACTGGTATGGAATGTGATATACACGTTCAGCTGACCTTCTGCCACAACTTAAAGGGATAAGTTCACCCAGAAATTAAAATTTTGTCATAATTTACTCACCCTTATGTCATTTTTAAAACCTGTATGAGTTTCTTTAAGTCGAACATAATTGAAGGTATTTTGAAGAGTGCTGGTAATCAAACAATTGGTGGTTCCCATTGACTTCCATAGTATTTCTACTACAGAAGTCAGTTTGATACAAGTCTGTTATGTTTTACATTAGAAAGAAACTCAGGTTTGGAATAATGTAAGGGTGAGTAAATGATGACAAAATGTACATTTTTGGTTAAACTGCCCATTTAAAAAAAGAGTATTTATGTCTACTTTTTGGTGACCTTTTTAGGCAGTAGAGTTGTAGTTTTCACTACTAACTCAATAAGAAGAATAAATGTTGAATTAGTATTTTATGTGGGGTTTTTTTAGTGAATGGAAAGACCTGTTGTTGTGTAATGCTGATGTGTGGTGAATATTTGACATTTAAACAAGTTTATGTTATATTGATATTTTTGTGGTTAACATTATGAAAAGTAGTGCTTTCGTTTACATTTTTTTTCTGATATATTAGCTGTTTATTTACATTCAAATAGATAAGATCAGCTGGTTTCAGGTCTACCAATTATACTTAAATTTGTTGGAAAAATGTACAAAATTGTTGCAATTTATGCTACAGTAGTTGTACATTGTAGTTTCTTGGTTGAGGTGGTTAATTCATATAAATTCACATAACCTTTCTTGTGTGATTTCTGTGAAGGTTAAGTTTAGGGGCAGGGTTCGTACGAATTTACCACCTCGTAAAATATGTAGGATTTTTTTCACAAATCATATGAATTCTTACAAATTAGCCACCTTGTTAAATATGTATGAACTGCCATGAGACCAGGTTGAAACATAACTATTGCATTATTAAAGTGTCTTTGAGACAAAATATTTGCTCTCAGTGTATAAAAGATCCACAGCCAACACTGTAAAAAAAAAAAATAATAAAAAACTTGAAATAACTTGTTACCCCACTGCCCATTTTTTTAAGTTGAATCAACCTAACATTTTTATTTACTTTAATGTTAATTTAAGTGACAGCTAAAATATTTTAGTTTTTAAAATATTTTCATTTTTAAGCAGTGGGTAACAACGTTTTTTTTTTTTTTTTTTTTTTTTTTTACAGTGAGTAAAGATGAAATATTCAAATAATATCTATTTGCATGTAGAGCACACTATTAAATATTACAAGGGCAATGTTATGACAGATATATCAAATGTATCTGGCCTGACAGTTGACAATATTATGAGACAAAGCTCTTCTGTATAATACACCAGAGAAGGATTTGCACATGTGCCTACTAAATAATGAGATTATGTTAATAACGTCATTAGCACATGAATTTACCGCGATACGGCATACATGCAGATGTGTTATCCTTCTGAGCATCAATTAGCATGACTGCTAATGTGTGTTTCCTTTCGTCACAAGCAAATTAAACGTATTAAATTATCAAAGACATTGCAGGGTGTATGGTCTATGCATATTTTAGTGATAAATGCGGCAGCAGCTTTTTAATACAGCCCTGTGTTTTAATTCCTTTACATAAACCACAAGGTTATGCTTGACTGGGCCCTCAATCCTGGCTTTGCAGCTGCGTCTCGCTGTAATCCAGGCATGTGGGTCACCCTCCTCTCAGGACGCTCTCTGGTACTAATTCAACGGCATCACACACCCTGCTTTCTTCGGCATGTGTGTGAGGGTTTGTGGGGGTTTTTTTGGCTTATGAAAAGCACACAGTAATGAAATTGGTTCTCAGTTGGGAGAATGTAAGGCGACATCGTACAAAGGAACGAGTTTGAGTTCCCTCTCATTCACTGATCCACCAAAAGTATAAATAGTTGTCTTATTCAGTAATAATAACGAAAATGTTCAGTAGTGAAAAATGAGTCATCTGGCATTCTTTACTGTGATTGCTTCAGTCAGTTCTAGCATATAGTGTAATCAAAACTAAATTTGTTTCTTAAAGCAATAGTTGCTACGCAAAAAAGAAAAATCGCTATACTAACCTTCAGGCCTAGCTCCTTCATAAGAATAGATTTGGGGAAATTTAGCATTACATCACTTGCTCACCAACAGATCATCTGCGGTGAATGGGTGCCATCGGAACAGCTGATAAAAACATCATAAAAATCCACACCACTCTATCCATAATAATACTTTCTCCAGTGAAAAAAATCAGGAGAGAAATATATAAAGATCAAGCATCGTTTACAACCCAAAACAGCTCTAAACAAATACAGTGTGTGGGTAGATTTTGAGAAGACGACAAGGGAAGGACTTGGTCACTGGAGGAAGCGTTATTATTGATTATTGGTATTTCTGTAGAAACTGCTGTAAAAATGCATTAATGCTGGATTTGTTTTTTACAAACATGCAGCTTTTTACTTCTCAAGATGTTAACTGATGGACCGGAGTGGATTACTTGTGGATTATTATGATGTTTTTATCAGCTGTATGGACTCTCATTCTCAGGAATAAACTCATGTGACCCGAGGATAGGTACGTTTTAGACAATATTTTTCATGGGTGAACTGTTTCTTTAAATTAACAATGTTGCAATATAGTCCTGGGAAAATCAGGCGTTTTCTAAATGTAGTCACTTATTTAAAACCTCAGCCAATCGCTGAACTCCCAAGTATTTGTATGGAAGGCAGGGACAAACACAGTGGTGGTATTGACTGACAGTCTTTTGTAAAGGTGCCAGCTTGCCACAGAGTCTTCCGTTGTGTTGTATGCATTCACATGCCATAAATGGGACCATAACACTCTCTCTTTTTCCTCCGTGACCCCCTGCATTCTTTAGTGCGTGGCTTATATTTCCCTAGTTTACAGCCTTCGCTAGTGCACACTTTCTCCCCTTTTGCTCTTCCCGTAATGCCACACACAAGGAGGAAACACTGCTCAGAGCATCTGCCTCCAATAAATGGCAGATACTGCAATGGCACAGCAGAAAGTGAGTATGTTAGAGATAGTGAAGCTAGTAGTGGCTCTAGAATCAAAGTATCAAACATTAGCTGCCTTCCTGCAAGACACCATACACACGTCCAAACCAAAATACAGATAACTCATTTAAGTAATCAGAAATTGTTTTGCTGAGCCATTTTTTTCCATCAGTCCAAGTGAGTAGGAATGCTTTAGATTCTCTTTTTGGCAGCATTTTTGGCAGGTTTTAAGGGCTAAAACGCTAAATGACTCAACGTTCATGAGCAAGATGCTGAACAAAAGCTAAAAAAAAAGCTACATTTCTTTTGGATATTAATCAGTTACTTTCCAGCACTGCATATTGTTGCTATTATGTCAGTGCATTCAGATGGCCTTAGTTTATCCCCTTATGTTTTATTTGACAATAAAATTAGCTACAACAACTGTCCTTAAAACAACTGAATTCATCATTTTTTCCCCCTGCCAAGTTCAGAGACCCAGTTGCAGGGAAATACATAGAGATTACAATACTGTGAAAAAAAAGAAAGTACACAAACTAAAACTAAATTACATTAAATTTTGAATGAAATAAAACTAATCATTTTCTTTTTTGTTACTGTTTTAGGAAATAAAACAATTAATGTCTTGTTATCTGCGTAAACTGTCTTAACCAATTAAGACAAGTACAATGTCAAATGGAAAAACAGATTTGAATCATGTCTATGAATACTTATTGTCCCTAACAACTGATAACTCCACATTAGTTGTGCCCTGTGTGTTTTTTAACCACCATTCTCTCTCACAGAGGGGTTTTCAGAAGAACAGGTGGATGATGAGCACAGTAATGCTCCCGAGGAGAAGCAATGTGGTATGCATTGCTGCACTTATAATAAAGATGCTTTGAAATGCATTTTGACTTCTCTTTCCCTCTTTTACTAAGCAAAAAGTTAACCAAGGTTTTTTTTAAGCATTTATTTCTATTTATGTATTGGAATGCCTTTTACTTACTATACCTTGATAAATGAAGAGTCTGAAGACCATCATTTTTGGCTGTTTGCATATGTGCTTTTCTCTATTTTTTATTTTTTTTTACTTTTGTGAGTTTACCATCCAGCTCTTTGCTTTCAGCAGAGCACTTTGGATCCTGCCTAATGTCTCACAGGAGCTGAACTGCTAAACCTTTCACTTTTGTCTTACTTTTTGCCCATAACAGCAGCTTGCTTCAATTTTTACAAGTAATCCTGGGCCTTTACTAGCTTGGTGTGTCAAGTCTTCAAATGACTGTTTTATAGAGAGCCCCCAAGATTCAAGACGGGAAGAGAAAGAAGATCAGTGGCAGTCTATAGGGGAAACGGTGATTGGTACGGATCTTCTGCTCCATCGACTGCTGCCTCTTTTCACTGACATGCTTTGCTTGACTGTCCTTTTGTGCTTTCATTTATATGGATGCCTTTGTGCCTTACATCCTAATGTTTCTCATTTTCTACAGCGTTTTTTTGTTCTGATTCGTTGCATATTTAAAGCCTGCAGGACGCATTTGCTGCTGTTTGAAGTAGACCTACTGGTAATAAGACCGCATATCTTGGATGCAGTTGTTTCAGCCATTTCTTGTTCAGATCCTTTTTATTTTACACTTACAATGGGGCGATTTGTAAAGTGTAAGGTAATATGTATATCTGCAAGCACGCAATTTGATTTTGACATCACTGCTGAGGCATGCTGACAGGTTTCAGACTTTTAAATCAAAATAAACTGGAGGGAGACTCCAGAGCAGACTTAGTTCCCATGTGATTAGTCACGGAGACCTCAGCTGCCTTTGCCAGTGTAGGTGTGAAGTTATGCCAAGTCTGGAATTAATGCTTTGCGCCAAATAGGATCTCAGCCAAAGCTCTTTCTCTCACAGGTCACAATGCTTTAATTGCAAGTATTTGTTGCTTTTGTGATTTCAAAATGAAGTGTAGTATATTGGTGGTGCAATTTCACGCTAGGTTATAGTGTTTATAGTCCATCTCTGTGGCTGAAATTGCCATATAATATGCTATGTGATTCTCTAATTTTGTTATTTATGTTTTTCTCTCTGTTTGCTACATATCCTGATAAACAATAAGCTGGAGGAACAGCGTCTGCAGGTAAAGTAATGATTTTATTTATATATTTCACAACTACCATATTAGTGTCATGCTTTGTAGAATAGCCATTATGCTACATGAATTATGACCTTGTAGATTTAATTTAATTTTTTTTTTATTTAACAGTTTGTCTGGTAGTATTCCACCTCACTGATTTGTATCTTGTACTGGTTATTTGGTTTTGTGAATTCACAGAGATACTGTATGTCCATTTTATTTTAATAATCAGGAGCAACTAGGTGCTTTCAAAGAGCAGACTCTAATCATTTGTCCACCATTCATTGGTTGTGCAAACACTGGAACTGTTTACTAAATAAACACAGCAAGAAAGTAAAAAGTTCAACCCCTGGTGGAAGTTTGGGGTGGAACTGTCTCTGTTTTAACCAACCAAAGGCAAAAGGGAGGCGTGTTTGTTTGTTAATTGTTATCCTTGTGAAAAAGAAGTGCACTTGTAGTGTGCTTCAAATCTTAAGTATATTCTTAAAAACCTGTACTTCTGTATTCATGATACAAGGGGGCATAACACAGAGTTTCTCACGTTAATCTTGAGTACCTATAGAGTAGTACTGCATCCTTCATATCTCCAAAGTCTTTAGTTTTATCATATTTATAAAAGAAAGATAAAATCTTAAGATTCTTTCTGTAAAAATCTGAGCACCTGGAGGATGAGCACTTGCAGCAATTGCAAACAAAATAGATGACATATGTACCATCAGTAACCATATTTCAAAGACAGGAGAAGTAATTATGAAATAATATATAATTTAGTGGGTCAAGAAGAGCTTTTGCATTTAATATATAAATTTAAACTATTAATAACATTTTTATTTCATTGTAAATAACATAAAATAAACATTACAAGTATATTCTTTTAACAGATATAATTTCCATAATAAATACTAAACAAAGTTAAGTATGCTAAAGTGTACTTCTCTTTCTCAAGGTTTGTGGCAGAAAATCAATATGCTGATTTAAAAAAGAAAACACGTTTGCTCTTCAATTGTACCTATCAGCTCATATTTCTGTGTTCAGTGTGAAGTCCGGTTTCATCACAGCAGTTTGTTTTGTATGTTAGCAAAGGCCAGCAAACCAGTTTGTTACGTTTGTTATGACCGTTGTCTTTCCTTTACGGTTGTCACCACGAGTGTTTTTGTTCCCTTCTTATCATGTGACAGCTTCCTTGAGAAGAGTGATATAGATGTTGTCTTTGCTTTCTGTAAATCTTCTGATCACTCTCTGTCCACGCTGAATGGGACATGCATTAGTGACAGGCAAAAGCGGCTTTGTTTCCAGCTTTAGCAACAGGGTTTTCCTCAGATGATTATGATCAACACTCGGACTGGAGCCGTGTAGACCTCCAGAGAACACTAGAGCAGGACGAAGACCTCCTCAGAAGCAGCTGGTCTGGACGGCCGGTCCATCATCGGCGGACAGCCGTCAGTCCAGACCGCACCAGGAGCCTGTCTCTGGAGAGTGAGCCACCTGCGACTTTCCTGGTCCGCAGCGCTGCCCTGGAAGACCTGACATCGGTCGGGGAGAGGATTGTAGAAGCAAGGGCTCCATACAGCGAGACCCTCCAGGAAGAGGAAGAGCTGTCTTTTTATGGCAACGAGGGCCATGTTGAAGACGAAACCCTTCCAGCGTGGGCCAGTAGGGCTCACGCGACGCTCGCTCAATATGTGCCTTTTGAAACAAAAGAACATAGCTTTCCCAAAACCGTACCTCATGAACACATGGAAGCAATGGGAGAAGTGCAGGAGAAAGCCGATGCTACGTTATCAGGGGTTGATCGCAACGTTATCGCTACCGGTGAAGACGCCAGCAAGACAGAAGCCATTCCTCCCCCTACAAGCACAATTGGCTCTCCAAAAGGTGTCCACGTCTCCCCAGCAAGAAAATCCCTGGTGCCCGTGGCTCAGTTCAAAGGTCTGTGCAGATAAGCTCACAGAATCCCAGTGCAGTGTCTCTTCCTTGGTTTGCCTCCACCTATGTTTTACAGAGCCGCTTAGCTATGCACCACTTTCTGTCTATAACGAACATCCTCCAAATTGAACGGCGTGCTGAGGAGAACGATCTGTTGTCCTGCAATTGTTTGCTACACGTTGTCCTTTTTTGGGCACTCAGCCTCACTCTGTCATTCTTTTGTTCCCTTCGGCGGCCTTGCAGCCTGTTTTGCGCCAATTGATGAAATCCATGTTTGCTGGCCGTGTTTCAATGAGTTCAGTTTGGCATGTCTGTGTGCATGAATGTGTTACTTGCATGTGTTCATAACACCACCTGGTAAAGTGCTGCTTTAACAGATCCCCTCACTTTCATTTACAGCTTAACATTTTTGAAATGTTTCTTAAAACAATAGAATTACATACGATCCAGTTGATCATAATTCAAGAAAGTGAGCGAAAGGATCAGGAATAAATGTAGCAAACTGTATTTGGTTTGGCAAATGTTCCGGGTCTGCACTCTTAAAAATAAACTTTCCAAAAGGGGGTTTGTCCGCTGCGATAGCATAGAAGAAATATTTTTTGTTTACTTTTTCTTCCAGTGGAGAATATTTTTAAATATTAAGAACATTTTATGGAACGGAGAGATTCCATGCATTATCAGGGTTCTCAATGAAAGAACCTTTATTTTTAAGAGTGTACTGTGGAAGAATTTTAAGGAAGCATATATGTATTACTGTAGATCTCATTTAGGCTTTCTAATTCTAAAGTAATGTTATTTATATCCTTCATGAATAAGGCAGATGGTAGGCCAGGTGAAAGAAATATTGATTATAAATGAATATAATTTTAATCAGGACTTCAAAGTATTTCTAAAAATAGTAATTGTAGTATTATGTATTTGTGTCGCCTTATTAGCAACACCAAACCACAATAGATTGAAATAACTTGAGTCTCTAATACTATAGATTAGTCCCTTGTGAGATTTAGTATTGATTTAGTAATGGTTAGGCATCCCACTAGATTTAACAACACATTTATTCACATGCTATTTCCAACATACTGATTGTATTCATATTGGTGCATTTTTTGGTCCTTCACAGCTCAGTCCAAGACCAATGGTGATGCTGAAAAGAGGGTGAGTGCTAATAGCTGTTTGGCATAATCTTTCACTTTCATTATAGTATTTTCTGCCTTTTTATTTTGCTTTCTGTCGCTATTTGTACTCCATGGAATTTTCATCTACTGTTTTGCTCTTATATAAAGACCCCTAAAAATAGTAAAGTCAGACCCTCCTCCCATAAAACAACTTCCTCCATCCCGAAAAAGACCTCCTCTAGTAGATCTCCCTCAGTGTCTTCCACCAGTTCTGGCCCCAAAGAATCCAGACCAAGAGTGAGTAGAGCTGCTGGTGTCAGACCTCGTGTCCTGTAGCTTCTGTGGAGAGCACTTGAACTTTGCGCCTGTTTTACTGGCAGTCTGTGTACTGTCTGGTGTGATTAACAGAAACGTTTTTCTCTCCTCTAACTAACGTACCAATCATTCACACATCTTTGATGTTCATTTTGATTTAGGATACAGCATCAACACTGACGGCTGAAAATAGCATAATTTTTTAATGGTTGTAGTGCATAACTTCAGCTGAAGCTCTGTTATCATGCTTCCAGTGGATGGGTTGATAATTATTGAATGCGCTTTCAGCAAATTGTATGTTATTGCTGTTAGGCCAATAATACATTTTGAACATTTTTTAATGAATGCTTCTTAAAATATGAGTGCTTCTGTCCAGTAATACATGTATTGCTAGAAAATTGTCATTATGAAATGCTAACAATGTCATTTTTAACACACCTTGTATATGTTCTGGAAACATTTTTGTGATAAAAAAACTTCTTTGTCTTGTTAATTCTAATATAGCATATTTGTTACATTTTTTACAGCTTTCATATAGTTTAGGAAAATTACAGCTTGATTGGAATTGTATTGTCACAAGTGATATTAATCTCTTTCCTTTAACTTATTTAATGCTCTTTTAAGTTTCCTTCCTGGTAAACTGAATTTACACTAACTAAATATTGTTGGTCATGTAGGGGATAATGTGTCTAAAAGTGGATATACATTTTTCTTTTACAATGAATCTTAAAATATTTAATTCACTGTATTTACTGTATATTGTATTCACTGTATATTATTTAGTTAAAAATATTAGTAGTGTTTTTATTACAAATCCTTGTCAAGGGTATAACAATCAAATCTAGCTGTAAAGTAGATTTGAAAAGTAAACAAATGTGATTTTTCACATTTAAAAACAATATTAGCAGTTTTTCGCTTACCTCTATTATTTGACATGATATTAAATATAATTATTAATGTATTTCTGTTGCTTTCTCTCTATATTTCTGTGTTTCTCTAGGCTCCTAGTAGCAGTAGACCTCATGCTGCCGGTACAAAGATTCCTGCCATGACTGCGGCTGCCAAAAATGGAAAAGGTAATTGGGTTTCTTTCAGAAAGGAGTTTTTAGGAACGAATCTTGTATATATTTTTGAAGAATGGAAGATTTCATGATGAGATTATTACTATGTACATAACCCTATACTGGGTTTCCCAGACTCTCCTAAGACCCCGGAGACCAGCGGGCACAGCAGCCCCGGGACTCCCAAATCCCCTGCCAGTAAGGCTGCGGGTGGCAAGCCTCCAAGCACAGGAAATGAAATCAAGAAGGTCGCAGTGATTCGCTCGACCCCTAAATCTCCGAAGAACCGCTCACCCACATCACTGTCAGCCGCTACCCCCCTCCCTGACCTGAAGAACATACGATCCAAAGTCGGCTCCACTGACAACTTAAAGCACCAGCCTGGAGGTGGCCGGGTAATTCATCTTGAGTTGATTCACTTAAATGAACTGTTTCAAGTTACAAGTTAGTTAAAATCTATATGTGAAAGTATGTGGATATAAAAGAAAAAACCTAAACACTTAAATGGCAGCAACTTAAGTTTGGAAGTGTAATCAGATTGGCTGTGCAAGTAATTTCAGCTTACATTAATTCACTAAAATTCGCTTTTTAAGATAACTCTTCCTGTGTTCTTGCTTTTACAGATACAAATTCTTGACCAGAAGGTGGATTTCAGTAATGTTCAGTCCAAGTGTGGCTCCAAAGCCAACCTCAGGCATGTGCCAGGAGGTGGAAATGTAAGTATTATCACCAAACTGTCTCTCAAAATTATCAGTAATCTGTAATATTAGCTAAAGATTATACTGTACAGCGACAATTGCCAATTATCGCTAGGTATTGTAATGCTTACGTTTCCCAAGAATGGTAACTATCCAGTTGTGCAAACAACCTAAAATGTATGCCGTTCTAAGACTATTTTGGGAAAGCACTTTATAATATGTGACCCTTGAGCACAAAACCAGTCATGGGGGTCAGTTTTTCAAAATTGAGATTTATACATTGAGCTGAATAAATAAGCTTTCCACTGATGTATGGTCTGTTAGGATAGGATAATATTTGGCTAAGAAATGAGTATTTGAATATCAGAAATTTGAGGGTGCAAAAAAATCTAAATATTTGGAAAATCACCTTTAAAGTTGTCCCAATGTACTTAGCAATGCATAAAACTAATCAGAAATTAGGTTTTGATATATTTACAATAGGAAATTTACAAAATATTTTCATGGAACATGAAATTAATATATCTTTACTTAATATTTTAATGATTTTTGGCATAAAAGAAAAATGGATAATTCTGACCCATTAAATGTATTTTTGGCTATTGCTACAAACATACCCGTGCTACTTATGACTGGTTTTGTTCTCCGGGGTCACATGTCTTTATGCTTCATGAGAATCAGGGAACCATTTTGGCATTTTTGCTCATTGAAAACTTCCGAACGTTTGCTTTAAACAGGTACAAATTTTTGATCAGAAGTTGGACGTTAGTACCGTCCCTTCTAAGTGTGGCTCCAAAGACAATATCAATCACACACCTGGAGGTGGCAATGTAAGTTACATTGGGGTAAAACATCATCCAGACCCGGTTCACTCCTAAATTTACCATTATTCTTTCATTCCTTACTACTAATAGATGGAAATCAAGACTAATCAAACTCCCAGCCATCCCTTACTGACTTGAGATGTTCCTCAGATGCTCCTCATGAAGTTAAAATTACTATATGACGTCAGATGCTATTAGTAAAAATACATAGGTTCTATCAGAAGGTTTTGGTTTCACCCAAGAAAGGTAACTCTTCTTTTCCTTGATCTCTGCACTCTTTCAGGTAACAATTCTCGATCAGAAGGTGGACTTCACTAATGTCCAGTCAAAGTGTGGCTCCAAAGGCAATTTGAAACATGTACCGGGAGGTGGCAATGTGAGTAACTATGGGATGAACTCAACACCCTCTGTCTTGGTTCTTCCTGGAGTTATGACCATTTGTGGAAACCTTGTAAAAAAGTGAACACTCTCATTCAATGTAGTAGTTCTGTCTGTTACACACCAACTTCTCACATTTTGAACTGTAAAAGAGGGTCTTTATAATTCAGTTATTGAAACATTGAAACCTAATTCAAGAGTGAGTGGGAGACAACAGAGCTATTTTAGTGAATTGATGTTTGCGCTGTATCTTTCATACTCATGGCTCTTTCTCACTGGCAGTTCTTTCTGTCTCTAAGATAATTGGAAAGGTAACTACTGCTCTTCCCAACTTGATTTTCCAGGTAAAAATACTGGATCAGAAGTTGGACTTTAGTAATGTCCAGTCAAAATGTGGCTCCAAATAAAATGTTCAATATGTACCGGGAGGTGGCAATGTGAGTAACTATGGGTTGAACACAACACCTTCAGTTTTGGTTCTTCCTGAAGTTATGACCATTTGTGGAAACCTAGGGGTTAACAATTTGGACACCCAGTTCCATCTACCCTCTCTAAGTCCCAAACACCTGCACTTTCACGGTCCAAAAAACTTTTCCTACGCCTTTCCTCTGGCTTTCTCCTCTGGTCCTGAGTTAAAAAAATACAGATAACTCTTTCTCTTGCCCAAACTGTTCACTCTTTCAGGTTCAAATTCTCGATCAGAAGTTGGACTTAAGTAGCGTGCAGTCTAGGTGTGGTTCCAAAGATAATATGAAACATGTACCCGGAGGTGGAAAAGTGAGTAAACAGGGGCCCGTTTGTTGGTGTTTAACCAAAAATCATACTAAAGAGACTTTAATAGTAGGAATGCACTAATAAAGCAATTGTAGCTTAGTCAATTTGGCCAATAACCTATCAATCACTTTCGTTTAAATGCATAAAATATAAAATCAGTGCTTTTCAATTCTAAAAGTAAATTTTGGCATCACAACAAAATAATGTACAACATGAAAGATGAATGTTTGATTTTGAGTGTTGGCTAAGATTACGTTTAGCAATGTTATTTATTAAAACATTAGCTTTTTTTAAGGTTACATTTACCTAAATGAAATCACTTATTCTGAATGTACACATATGGCAAATGAGTATTCAGTAATGCACGGTAAATACTGGTTTCTTAGCTAGGACTCGGTCACTCACCCTCTAAATCTCGTAGATTCTGTGTTTTGTGGTGGTTTATTAATTGTTCACCTCAATCTGCATTTTCATTGGCTTTACATATTTTCTTTCACAAAACCTTATAAAATTGTAAAATTAATTTATTGAGTCAAGCGTTTAATCGGAAGAACACGCATGCTATTTTGTGGCATTGACATTCAGAGCTATTACACTGAACTCAAAAAAGAAAGCTCCCATACTTCAATTTTCTATATAATTATAAGACTGATTTTGACTTTCAGGAAAGCCTGTATCCTTAAAAAAAACTGATGAGCAGACCAAACCCTTAATGCCAACCGGCCTGTCATTAAGAAAAGTCAGTACACTCATTAAAAGTACCAGCTAGTGATCCATAGAGATCCTTATGCACTCAAGATGAGTTGCTCTCATCTGCTGTTGAAGGACATGATCTCTTTTGCACAGAGGGGTCTTGTTGTAACTCTCTGGTCAGCCGAGTACTGCTTTGTGGTGAGCAGTTGGCTAGAGCTGAGAGCTGACCTCACCCTGAAGACACTGAGGCCTTTTTATACAGAAAAAAAAAACCAACAGCTGTGGCTATGAGGTCATCGCGTCTATATTTGGGAGCAAGAATGGTACACAATTGTACCGTTCTCATGTTGTCTCCTCAATCTGTGGTTTACACTGAAGAACAAACTACTTTATTAGACCAATGACTATCTAAAATAATAAGGGGGTTGTGGTTCATCATTGTTTGGGGTTAAATTATCTCTGTTAATGCAAATTAGTCTTAAAAATTATATTCTCAGAGATGACTAAACCACCAAGAGGGTGTTTTGTGTTCAGCGGTCTCAAAGGTTTATTGACTAGTTGAAGTTTTGCAACTGTGTGCAATATACTCAAGTTTCCTTGATAACACTTAAATTTGGGGGACAATTTTCATACTATTAGCCATGACTTTTGCCTAATGAAGTTTAACTAACCTTAGATTTAGGTTTGGGGTAGAATTACGTGTTATAATATATGGCCATGCAGAATATACATATAGTTTATTAGTACTGATATCAGTTTATATTCTAATAAACTACTATTTAATACAGAGAATTTGTCCCTAAACTAAAGTGTTAGTGTTTTTCTCCATGTAAAAGTGTTCTTAAACAGAACCTTACATAATTGCCTGGAAGAATAATAAAAACACTTGTTTTTTTTGTTCTGAAAAGGTCCAGATCCTCCACAAAAAGATTGATCTGAGCAATGTGCAATCCAAGTGTGGATCGAAAGACAACATTCGCCACAAACCAGGTAAATTATGCACCTTGGGATACTAAATGCAACCACAGCTCAAACCTTGGCCTTGATGAATTAGCGTTATGAATGCATGTAAATAATCATGCAATTAATTTAGTAAAATCATGAGGAATTTCACCTGCCTTTTCAAGGTGGAGGAAACATTGAGATCAGGTCTGAGAAGCTTGAATTCAAGGCTCAGTCAAAGGTCGGATCTATGGACAACATTAAACACGTACCTGGAGGAGGCAGCAGGAGGGTAAGACGACATGTCCTCCACTGATGGCATATGATACTCCCAATTATTCACTCTCCACCCTAAAGTTAAATAAGAACATTCATAAATCCTTATCATTTTACAACCATGCCTATGTAAATCTGTCTCTGGTGCACTCCATGTTTGAATCATTTGGTTTTTTAGAAGATTGGGTTTAAATAAATCCCCTGAACTAATTTAACTTCTTTGAAATATCATCTCATCGTCCATTGTTTGGTTTCTGAGATTTTCAGAGTGCTTAGAAATGTCTCTGCATATTAAAATAAGATTTAAAAAAATATATAAGCATTGCATACATCATCTTTAATTTTAATTTTCATTTATTTAGTTTTGTGTTGCCATCATTTTACTTTCGTTGAACCCATATCATTTTGTGTTTCCTTTTGTTTTGGTTGACCATGGTGTTCATTTCACCACCCATTGGCCACCCTGGGGTACGTTTCTAGAAAGAGAAGGGGAAGGGGGCAGATACACCCCAAGACGAGGGCTTCCTGACCCCAGACCCCTCTGATACCCCCACCCTCTCATCTGCCAGTATGTCCCCAGAGCCCATCCTCCTCAGCAACCCCCAGATAAAGATTGAGGACTCCAGTAAGTATTTCAAGAGAGGGAGATATCCACATCAAACTATCTAGCACTTTACAGTCATATATTTTGGAGACGCTACAGGTGAATCGGGTAAAACTATTGTTTTAACTAATAAATATCACCATACAAAACCCAGCTGATTAATCACAGTACATTTGTTTTATATTACAAGATGTTATGTTTAGATTTTATGAAGTCTTGCCTTAAAAAAACTAGTTATATGAAATACAATAAATGACAACTGAAAATGACAAAGGATAAATTCATTTGAAAATAAGAAATTTCTTCATAAATCAATGTGTACATTGGCAGATAAACTAATACAAAATATTTCATATAAATGAAATACAAATAAATTGCACATTGCTTGTAATAGTTGCACTTGCACAAGTATATTGTGCAATGCATCTTCAGTGCCATCTACTGGAGAGCAACTGACAAAAATAAGAAATATCAACTTCATTTATTATTTTCTTAAAATTTTTTCCTCTACTATTTTATCACTTTAAATGCCATCTTACCACTTTTTATTGTTTGCTGATTTTTTTTTTTTATTCATTGATCATTTAAGCATAATATTATTCAGCATTTTGAAGGTACTCAACAAATATTCTGGCTCTTAAATCAAATTTACTCATCTAGAATTATTCAGTATCAGAAACTCTAATGCCCCCAAGAAATAGTTTATGTAAATAGCACCATTACATTAGATTTTCAGTCAAGAATAAGGTTTTAATCTCCACCCAAGAATCTCAGGCCTGCTCTGAGCTAACGTAAACCAACACTAGATGCTCTCAATTTCAGCTCAGAGGTTTCATTTGCAATTTCCTTTTCGCAGATTGAGTCGCACAAGCTGCTGTTCCGTGAGCAGGCCAAAGCGCGAACCGACCATGGCGCAGAAATCGTGTCTCTAGAGGAGTCGCCACACGGCCTGAGCACCGTCTCCTCTTCTGGCAGCATCAACATGGCAGACCCGCCGCAGCTTTCCACCCTCGCTGACCAGGTGTCTGCATCGCTGGCCAAGCAGGGCTTGTGATTGGACCATACCGCCACCAAACCATGCCCCCAAACCCCCGTCCCCTCCCATTCTCTTCCGCATACCTGATGGTATTCTAACCTCTCTCTGAAAGTCATTTTGTGGCCCAGAAAACAACGCCAAGTAAATTTTGGCAGTCACTGTTCGATTTTGTAATACTTTAGACTTGTTATAGGCCAATGAAGCTGTTTGAACTATGAACTATGTATAAATTTCCTTCGCTTTAAGGCATCGTCCATTTTTAACAATTGGGAATTTCCTCCAAAGCCCACCCTTGACTATATTAAGTAGCACAAAATTACGTTAACGTATCTGTATGGCTTTTGTTGACCGTTATATATTTCCTTATGCATGCCATTTTTTGGTTACTACTGGATTTAGGCCAGTTCATGCAGAACCCATTTTTACTTTCAGAGAGGATTGTTCTCATTTTTAAATCAGGCTAAAATTAGATCGAGATTATGAATAAGTCGCTTAGCAGTGCTTAAAATGAAAATTAGAGCAACGTATCTTGACTCTGAGAAAGAAAGAAACTTAAAGCCCCACAGTTTACGTTTGAAATGATTTGCGAGGCTTATGAGAAGAGAAACAGGTGCATTACAGCTTTGCGTAGAAAGCTGTTTAGTTCTTTTCAATCTCTCGTATGTGCTGTCGATCAGAGATTATACTTCACGTCTAAAATGACCATGAGATTCTGAGTGCTTCATACGAAAACATCCCTCACGGTATTATTCTGCGGGATGTTTATAAAATGAAAACACTTTTTTTGTGTGCCTACTGGCAGTCTTAAATTATTGATTTGAATAATGTCAGTGCTTCATTGAAAATGCCTCCTTTTTTTAATTTACTCGTTCTCTAACTTGGCAACTAACAGAACATCTTTTTTTTTTTTTTTTTTTTTTACATGAACATAAAATTGTAGCCACGTGTTTTAAATCGGGATGGTTTGGTAACATTTTACTATGAGGTTCATGTTAGGTATCATTGAAAGAACTACGAACTATACTTTTACGGCACTTATTAATATCAATTAAAGTCCATTTCTACATATACGTATGCATTTATTTACTAACATCGTACAATACGAAAGAAGTTGACCTGGATTAAAAATTGCTGTAAAAAATGACTATTTTTGTTTGATTCAAAATGCATTGACTAACATTATCGTAAAGTGTTATTGTTTTATTAATAACAGGTTGCATGTGAGAAATCTGAACGTTGTTTGAAATATCTTGTGGAAAAACAACCTATGCACCTGTACACTTCCTCCATAATACTGCCAACAGTTCCTCTCATTTCTCTAGCTGAGAAATGATTTATGAGATGAATTGCCAAACTGTTCTTTTTCAGGCACGCACTGTATTATAAATCTTCTGGCGACGTTAACTATATCAAGTATTGTATTCTTCACAGAAAGCGTCACTCGAGCACAAGCATGCAGTTCAACTTGGATCCGTCACACATCATCCGCTTCCACTTTATAGCTGTAAAATTTTACGTCAAGGTCTTCTGTTTTTACTGAACGACGATGTAACGACCTCAGCCAATCTTGTGGCTCAAATTCTCTCCCCTGCACTGCACTATCGCAGAATGTTTAATGAGCTTCGAACCACTCCACATGATCTCTGCTCCTTGCATGCATTTCATGTAAGCAGCCTGTGATAACTGCGTTGCCTCTTACACGCCTACTTGCGTATATCCCATAATCGCTGATGTGCTTATTAGGAATCTATGTAGAAAGTAGTGGAAAAGAGCACTACTCGGATGGCGACCCCCGTTTCTTTGTGTTGGAGATGGAGCCGTGTAACTACCATTAGATATTTAATGTATGTTTATTGTATGTTTATGACTGTACGTTTATATAGGGACTTGAAGAGACTTCAAAAAAAAAAAAAAAAAAATTAAATAAGCAGAGAAGTTCAGAAACCATGCCTGCAACATTTTAATCTGCATGCTGAGTTTTTACATGAATTGGCAACACGTTTCTGAACGTTTTCTGACCGGGGTGTTTTTGGGAAGGTGGGGAGAGCTTGGATGTGGGATAAGCTGTTTGTTACGGTTTTGATGTTGTCATGAGAGGGGAAGGGACAGGAAGAGGGAAAGTAAGTCAGTCGGTCCTTTGGTTTAAATGTCTCACTCTATAGCACACCTTCGACGTGGTTCTGGGTGCAGTTTTGCCATCCTGTTGACATCGACTCCATACACCATTTTTGCAGTTGTAAATTTTAGCTTGGGAACTGTGGTTGTCAATATTGTTCGTGTGTTTTATTAATAACTGGTTTACAATGATTCTTGTTGATGTACATGTGAATTTGGAAATAAAGGATATTAAGCAAATGGCCTGATGCTTTTGTTTTTTTCGTGACTTTAAAGGATAATTCATCAAAAAAAAGAGAAAATTTTGTCATCGACTTTTTCTTGTTCAATATAAAAGATATTTTGAAGAATGTTGATAACCAAACAGCCATTTATAGAACTTCATAGACCTGTTTTTGTCCAAATTAAGATACAAACATGAGCTATTTAATTTTGCAAAGATGCGTAATTTCATGTATTATAGTTTTATGTATCATTAAGGGTTTGTATATCAAAAACAATTCATTCTGACTTTTGAAAAGGTATCATATAGCTCTCGAAAACTCCTGTTTTCCAGGTCAGACAGACCTCACAACTTAAAATACCGTTATTACCGCTAAATATAGCCATTTAAACGACCATTTAATATATTACTCCCAAACTTGAAAAAAACAAGCAACAAAGAAAACTTACCGTTGAAAAGCATGCCCTTGTCCCAGTCAGAAAACGTCTTTTCAATAGTGTTGGCAGTGTTTCTGCCGTTTACACCAATAACGACAACAAAGATAACCGTGACGATGTTAATACTTTTCTTAGCGTTCACACCAACTCAGTATATAGCCGTTTCTTTTATTTTTGGCGCGCAAATACTGTAACGGTTTAAACTCTGGTGGATTCTGATTGGCTGTCAATCTTTCATCGTTCACCAACTGGTGAGAAAAAAAACTGTTCGTTCCTTTGCGGTTATTTCATATCCCATATAGTATTACAGCAATAATTCAATCTTTATAGTTATCGTACTTTGTGTATAAAAGCCTGTGGTTCTCCGTAATTATTTTCAAAAATGCACTTATGGCTCCATATTCCTGTGTAACCTCTTCATGAGCTACTTATTAAATTAAAGCAGTGCCTTTTTATTAATAGCTTTGTTTTTGCACAGTGAAGAGACTTACAACCCAAATGGAGTTTGATTTGTTTTAATGGTACTATTTACAAAAGGGTGTTTTTGTTTTTCTTTTTTTTCTGCAAATGATTTAACATCTGAAACAGTCTGAATTACAATGAAACCTGTCTCAAACAGCTATGAAGAGAAAGACACGTCAAAGAAATTAAAAAAAAAAAAAAAAAAGACATTGTGATTGTATGAAAAAGAAAAAAGGACAGGGCCACAACAATAATGTTGAGTTGCATAGCAAGTAGATTCTCGAAGGGGGCGACAGTGCGGAATAAGAACACTAATATGGGGTCACACCGACAAAGTGAGAGAAAAACAGACACCTTGTTAAACACAAGTTTCCATACAACTGCATAACCTGAGAAGGGCAGGTCTGTGTGAAACATCCGGTTGCTTTCAGAAGGAATACAAAGTACAATCTCGACAGATGATGCAGAAAGAGCCTGGAACACGCAAGGGCCGAAGTGTGAGAGCTAAACTAACGCACGCTAAAAGGCTCGCGATTTCTCCATTAACATTGAGATACATGATGCCTCGAACATCAGCATAGCAACGCTCCATATGCTGGTGGGAAATGATTAAAAGGAAACAGGAAAAAAAAAAGAGGGTTGAGAAAGAGAGCAAGATACGGACGCCCTGTGAAGTGCTTTTTAACTGAGGAGAAGATCTCTGCTTGGTACGTGACCGTCAACCGAGAACAACGCGGACAAGTATTTTTGTCAGGTTTTGGTTTGTCACTTCACAACACAAGCATACATATATAAGTCAGCAGAGAGGCACCCTTTGGTCAAGCCCTCTTAAGTCTGCTACACAGTGCACTACATAGTGTTCACCTGACAGGTTAGAATACCACACTAAATCCCAATGATATATTTAGCTGACTATGAAAACATTTATGGAAACAACTTTCATACATCTCGTTTACATTTTTCTTCTGAGAAAAGAGTTTTAGACGACAGGTTTAGCTTTCTATGTTCGGTAATATTCACTAAAAACTGTGAAAATAATTGGCTGATGTTTGAATATCAAACAACAGAAGTCCTGACAGATTTTTTTTTGTTTGTTTGTTTTGATTAGTATGAGTTTTTTTTTTTTTTTTTTTTCAATTAATGCCATAGAAGGTGTGGTTTTAAGGTCGTTAATCGGTTCATCGTCACGGCGAGGAAGCGTCGCTCTCTGACTCCGCCCTGCAGTGGGCGTCTGCTCTGAGGCCTGGAGGATAGATCGGTTCACTCTTGTCCGTCTCGGGCTCCATTATCGGGTCCTCGGGTAAAGGAAAAGTCCTGGGTTCCCAGGGCAGGACCGTCTGTCGGGGTAAAAAAAAGGGTGTTAAAAACCTGTTTTTTAGTAGTTTCTATATGCATTTTCCTATTTCCACATTCCAATGTATGAAGTCTAAAAATACAAAAGCACTTCATTTTACATATGAATATCATAACATACACTACTGTTATCATACTAACCCCCAACCAAGAAAAAGTACTGCTAATAATAACTTAATATAGCACCAACAATATTTAATAGCAGCAAATCAGCACATTAGAATGATTTCTGAATGATCATGTGACACCGAAGACTGAATAAATCATTACTGAAGTAATGATGCTGAAAATTCAGTTTTGATCACAGCATTTGAAGATATTAAAACAAAACAGTAATTAGAAATTTTAATAATATTTATATAATTTACAGAATTATTATATTTTATATATAATATTTATATATAAAATATATTTTTGAAGCGAACAAAACAATAGTTTATTTTCTCATTTATGATTGTAGTGTTACATAAAAGCAATCCTTCAGAATGTTGCTAAATTAATAAGCCCAAAAAGTAAAAATTATTTTACATTTTATTTTTACAAGAAGTTGAAAGCGCACTTTTGTTCCCTAATTTTTCATACCCACTATTAAATGTTAACCAAAGGTTAATATATCGGCGATAAGCCACCTTTCCATAAATACTAGTGTCTGCAGTAGAGTAATGTAAATTAAATTTAACACAGGATGTAAACAGAAGAGCATTTTTGAAATGAAACTTTCTCTTCTATGGAGAAAACGAGCCGGGCGACGATCAAGAAACGTGAGAATGCGTGTATGTTACCGTCTCCTCGAAGGTGCAGTCTGAAGTGGAGCCGCACGTGTCTTCACTGTACAGCAGTCTGTGTGTGTCTCTGGCGTGAGGTGTGTGTGCGTCGCGGGAGCACGGCGTGTCGGGGCTGGGTGGGCTCAGGGGTGACGGCACCGGCCCGTAGTCCTGCAGGACGTGGAAGTGACTTGCATCTGGGGAAGAGGGCTGAGGCGTCGAGGGGTTCGTTCCCACTAGCGATGGTGTCGTTCGCCCGTCCAGGGATTTATAAGACCTGCGGGACAGCATGGTTAACTCTTAAAACTCTAAAAGTGGAAAACGTTCGTCTGGTAAGATCAAGCGGGGCAGGCACCTGCTGCCTCTCCTCTTGGCGGGTGTGAGAGCCGTCCATCGCCAGCGAGAGCGCTCCTGATCCTCACACAGCTGGTGGAGTTTAGTGAACGCCGCGTCTGTAAGGTCCTCCACCTACACGGATCAATCGTTGAGTCACATCGCTAATAAACACTGACAAGAGGTCGAAGTAGAAAATACGGGAAATGAGTGGAGGAAAAGAACAGAAGGCTGTTATACCGGAATGTTATTGTCTTCCTCTGCCAGTGGTTTGGCTAATATGTCCACTTCCCTCCATCTGAACAATAGAAATGTGTTAAACCTTCAGACGAAAAACCCTGCATCATATTTAATACATCAGGATTTTATGACCCATATGGAGCTTCGATTTTATCCAGATGCCCAGACTGTTGTATGTGCTAAGATTTATATGACCAAACAGTTTCTGATAGCTTGTAGTTCAAATCCTTGATATCTTTTAATAGGCTACTTAATAAATGACAATTTCAGAGCGTTTCGATAATGTTAATAATTTTAGGGCTTATAAATTTGCGTATATAACACAGTCAGCTTCCACGGAGTTGAATGAAGAGTGACACACCTGGGTGTGAGGATTTCCTTGTATTGAAGCTTCTCCACTCTGGTGGTGGCAGCCACCGACATTGGAATGACGATGTTGTTGATATCAAACGGACTCTCGCCTCTTCTTCTCCGAATGGGCTGTTTAAAACATGAATGAATGACGAACACAAGAGCTCTATTTGAAATCCTGATAAGAGCACTGTATTCTGACTCAATGTACAATGCTGACATTTGTATTTAAAGATTAATAAGCAACATTAGGACATATTATGATTCCTAAATTGAACCCCTATGTATTAAGCACCATTTAAGCCTGGACAAAGTGTCATATTGGGATTTTTTCCCAATGTTAGACAGTATACTGTTGAGTGTCTATGGGTGCCCCACAAGCTGAAACTCGAGTCACTTCTAGTTTAACTGTGCCAAATGTCAAGAGCTCTTTTGGCTCAGACCAAAACTATCGTACAGAAAATAATCAACGTACCACACTGTTTCCCAGAGGAGTGCTGCTCTCAACGGGGAGGGAGAGCTGTCTGGTCAAGGGACTGGTGTTAGAGGAGTGAAGGCTGGACAGAGACGCACATGGACTTGGACATGCATCCAAAACCACTTTTGGTGCTATATGAGGAAAGAAAATTTTTTAAAAACATATACCCATATTACAAACCAATGTGCTTTTGGTCTCACGGTCAAAAATGTACTTTTCCATAAAGAGATTCATTCATGAATTGATCGAATCAATCCGAATTCTACAGTATTTTTCCCAATAAAATGTGACTCTGGACCACAGAACCAGTATTTAGATGTTTATACCATAAATTAATGGTTTATTTATTCAGCTTTTGAGAAACTAACACTTGTGACTGGTTTTGTGGTCCAGTATCACAAATGTAATAAACAGAATTAATTTTTAAACTGTTTACTCTTATCCTTTTAGAGCAGTTTTTTGATAAAACTAAATATTATTATATTATGAATTACTACTTCTAGGGCTAGGCAATATGGCAAAAAAAAAATTATTACTAAAGATTTCTTCCTCATACCAGTCGATATCATTCTTTTATTTATTCTTATTTTTAAATTTAAATCCAGATTTCTCTTATAAATGCAGTGGAAATCTTTGCAGACTAACATCTGTAAAAGTGTTAGAAAACTCAGTTTTATATGGTTAAATATATATTCTAGCCAAGTTTTATTTATTTTTTTAATTATGCACTGGTTTCCCATAGTAGCATACATTTAAATCATGAAAAAACACTTATAATCACACATAGCACCTCGATACAATGATTAAAAATATAAATGTATGATTTTTAAGGTACGAAAAACAGTTTGAACTTTAAAAATTATTAATAAATAAATATAATTACAGAATAGGGCTGCAATTTTTTGACAAACAATAAAAGCCAATTATTGCCCTAATAATGCATATAAATGCTGAGTAACAGCAACATGTTACAATATCTAATTGTAATACCATAACCAGGACTTTTTATGTCCACCTTTCCAGTTTAATGCTGGAGCGTTATTTACCCTGGTATTTTGAATTAGTTTTTGAAGTCTTTTTTGCCCCAAGCCCCCATTAATATCTGACCCTGGGTGCTGAAATTCATTCATTAGACAGGCCGTTTAGGGTCACTTTGCATGGAAAGCAGTGCACTCACAGTCTGCTCTGTCCAGTGAAAGCTCTCTGACCCTCTTCCTGCTGTGACTGCGGTCCAGAACACGATCCGGCCTGCAGGGTGTGAGCGTGTCCGGCTTTGGGACACATGAGATGTTCTCCACCTGGAGCCTGTGCAGCCTTTCCGACCTGCTCTTGTGACGGGCCAACCCTGACAGAGAGAACGAATAAATCATCAACGACTTCAATCGCTCTGTCAAAGTCAGCGGCCGCGAGCAGCAATGCGTGTGTACTTACGGACTGCAGCCGCATGCGAGTTTGACAGTCTGAATTTGTGTTTGGAGAGGAAGGAGGAGGATGGTGTGCTGGAGAACTTGTGTTTGAGAGAGATCTTCTTCAGCGGTTTGATCCTGTCAAACGGACGAGTCTGCCAATGAGATCTCAGGACCTTCTGCAACTGTAAGGTGAGAGCCACATCTGACAGACAAACCAGAGGAGGACAGCAGAAAAAAAAAACGTCAGATAACATAATTATTCTTCATGAAATGTTAACAAATCTAGGAGTAAAAGAACTCAATCGCTGAATGGCGAACTTCAGGCAATGATGATATTTTATACATGCATTATACACACACACACACACACACACACACACACACACACTATGGGATCACTGAATTCCTAAATCTGATTGGATGACAAACATTCTAAGGTGTGATACTGATTATCAGTAATCAGTAACTTAAAGAGTGCATGACTTCCCAAAACCAAGGTAACAAAAACGGCAATTTTTGTGAAAAAATAAATAAATAAAATAAATACACAGCTGCCAAACACTTAAATTATGCACACAGGTAATTCTCTCTCTCTCTCTCTCTCTGACAACCTGGTTATTAACTACATTATTCTGCTATCAAACAATCAAGTCTCTATTACTAGGTTTAAAATAACATTTTTGTTACGAAGGAACTGGATGCAGATGAAATTAATAAAATGTTTTAAGTAAAAAAAACACTGCGCCATGGCCACTTGACCTATTGTCAATTATTAAACCAAATAAAAGCAACACTGAGGGGCAGTTTGTAATATATAATATATATATATATATATAAATAAATAAAATATACACACACACACATTTAAAAACATGCATGTATACACACAATAAATACCTTATTAAAATCATTTTAATTTTAAAATCACTTTAAATAAATATGGCTAGATAGTGTATTTTTAGAAAAAAATCTACTGTGAAAATAGGCTCTAATTGCATCTGAGTGCATCTCACCTGATTGCATGGACAGAACGGGGTGGATGCTGCGGTCTTGATGTGCGACTCTCTCCAGCAGAGGGCGATTGAGCTGCAAGTCTGGTTTGGAGACGGGAGGAGCACCGCCACACATGACACACGAGCCATTGACCTCACACACGTGTGGAGGTGAGAAAGACACTCTCTGAAACCGATAAAAGAATAAAACTCGCTTCATATGCACTTCGAAAACAGCCACAAATGTGCTCCTGGAATACTGATACATTCGCTCCAACAAACGCAACGCGAACGCACCTTGCCGTTGAGATTGTGCACAGTGTTGGGGTGGATGAGACGTCGTCTCCTGCAGGTCAGCAGTGGGCGTGTTCGTGCAGAGGTGCAGCTGCTGTCCAGACTTGACAAGCTCGTGTCAGACACTTCGGCCACACTACTGAAATAAGGAAAATTCGGGTTTTTGCCAAGATAATATATAATATGATTCCACTGTGATGCAAGATCCCAATGAGCATTAGATAAAATAACTGAACTTTAAAAATGTACAAAATTTTCTTTTTTTTTATATTGCAGTAAATATCAAGGACTTTATATCACATTTTTATTGTATCGTGAGATTTTGATATCGTTACATCCCTATTATAAGTGTAAATTTATAGAAAAAGAGAGAAAGAAAAAAACTTTCATCCACAGAAAGAGTGCATCGAATCCAATAATTAAATGTGGGTAAATAGTAGTTACAGAAACTTAATATCAACTGGGTCCTGTTATTACTATGGATGCACCGAAATTTAAATTATGGGCTGAAGCTGAAACCGAAATACTGCATGCACTTGGCTGAAAACCAAAATGATTATTTATCATTTTATTAAATAATAAAAAGTAATTTTGTTAGACCTTTTAATTTAACTCAATTTTAATGATACTTCATTTAAGGAAAAACACTACACACTTTATACTGAAAGTTACACAATGAAATAGGACAGAATTTAACACAATGCATTGTTTCATTGGTTAACGTTAACTACTTTAACACAAACTATACTTCAGCATTTAACATTTACTAATACATTCTTAAAATCAATCTCAACAGTTGTGCTTGCTAATAGTTAATGCACTCTGAATTAACACGAGCGAAAAGTGAACAGCTGTATTCTCTTTGACGTTAGGTTAAATACTGTAATATATTGTTCACATTAAACAAATAATGTGTAATCATGCAAAGCTATTATTATCAGAGCATGTGAGCAGAGCAGAGCATTACAAGACACTACAAAGAAATATCCTGTCAGCGCATTATTTAAGCGGACTTAGCTTTTCTTGTGAGTATGAGCAGCACGTGAGTGGAACGGGCGGCGCATTATATGTACATTTGGCTCATTATTTCTGTAGTTTTTCTCTTTTGGCCAAAAAACCAAAAATGTCTTTTACAGCCGATATTTTTCGGTAAATTTTGCCACGTCCCTAATCAATACGTTATCAATTGGAAACAACTTATAGTGAGAAGTTCACATCATCACGCTAACGTAATATTAACGAAACGGTCCGAACCTAACGGAGCCATCGTTCTCTGGTGTCTCCGCCAAACGAGACTGGGATTCTCTCAAATTCTGGGATGTTGCCGAGGTCAGGACATTTTCATTAGTCTCCGTCATATTTAAGGATCTCTGGCAGGAAGGGGCGGAGTCTCCCAGCTCCACAGGACCCTGCAAAAACAACAACAACAACCTTTACACGCAGCAAAATTCCATTAAACTAAATCCCAATTTCAAACAATCCCGAACCTGGAGGCTGTTTTAGCCTTATAGCACAAACGCAGTAGATATGAAGCATCTGCTAACCTTGCTGGAGCGGAGCTGGCGGTAGATGTCCACCTGCTGTCGGATGCGGTACTCCAGGTCTGATATCTGAGCCTGCAGCCATGTCCAGTGACTGATGATTGTGGCTCTTTCCCTGGCAAACCGCCCTTCCGCTCTCCTCCATCTGAGACAGAAAAGTGAGCAATCAGGTTAGACACGTTTCAAACAAGCTGAACATTTAGCTGTTTAGCTAACCAGGGCAGCCATTAGTGGGTTAGCTCTGTCTGCTTCAGTGAGTTAAAACTGGCCGTGACGACAGTTTAAACAAACAGGAAACCCTCAGGATTTTTCTGTCTGCCTTTTCCAACCCTGATGGTCAAGATAAAACAATAAATCAGTCGACTAGATTGCAACGATGAGGTTTAACACAGAGGGCGCTGCTGAACACATTCAGTACAGAACCCCATCTTGACTTGTCACCTACAGACTACAAAATATGAATCATCTCTTTTTTTTTTAAATGCAGTCAGTACATTTTATGTCACAGAATGCCACATGTCAGCATTAATTGAAACAACTTCCACTGAAACTCAAACATTACAAGAAAGGGAAATATATTTGGGTTGGGTGACCAAAATTCAAATATAATAATAGTTTTGCAATAACAATTTTGCAATAAATTATAGCTGTTTTCACTGGAAATACGGCTGCTACAATGCCAAATTGACACTGAAATTTCACAATTACATATTCCTCTTAATACTAGATAAAATATAGTCTAATAACAGACTAAAAAAGCCACACACACACACATATAAATGATAAATACTAAAATAAAACAATGAACTAAAAGCAATAGAACATGAAATGAATATTATATAAGATGTATTATTTTTCAGTTACAAGTTATTAAGTCAAGAGCAATGAGTGATTTTATCTTTTAACAATGACATAGTGTGTATATTAATTCAGTACTTGGACTGAATTCTCTTTAAAACGCCTACATGTAATTAAATGAAAAATAAATGTATTAAAAACGGAAACATTTAAACTGGCTCATCATATACACTTATCTATATACACTTATTGGGCAAAAAAGTGTGCAGTGCAAGGTGTATTTTTGTTTTGACTACAGACATGAAACTGGTTGTCCGTGCTGGGTGTCACGATAAACACACTCCTGTAGTGCGAGCGGTACACCCTAAACAAAAGCACACCTCCGCCATCACATGGCAAAGTCCCTCTCAGCACATTCCCACAGCGCCTTGCCTCACAGTACACAAAAAAACACACCCTCGATCGCATTCGCTGTGACAAGATAAATCAGGGGGAACCGACGGGCGCCGGTGAGGCCTACGAACCGCCATCACACATGGGATACTCAATATGATTACGCTGCAAAACTAAACTATAACTAAATAAGCTAATTGCAGAGGCGACTTCTCATTTAGTTGAATTTAATTTGAAGCGCTAAAATAAACTAATAAATAAAAAGTAGATGAAACTAAACAGATAAATCACAACAACTTAGTTAAAGTTAAAGATACATGGTACACTTCATTAAAGGTATAGAGTGACAACACATCATACCATATAAAAGAGAATAATAATAAGTAATCAATAAATAAAATGTTGTTTAAGAATAAATTACACTTTAAATAAGCAACACCGGTAACTACTAACTATGAGTTTTGCATCAAATAATCCATTATTTGCTGCGTATTAATAATTATTTAGGTAGTTGTTAAGTTTACGTGTTTAGGATATAGAATAAGGCATTAATATATGCTTAATTATCACTAATAAATGGCTAATATTCTAATAACATACATGTTAATAGGCAGCTAATAGGTATAACTCTAAAATAAAGTGCTTAAACCGATTCAATCTGAAATCATCTATAAAGTCAACATCGAATTATTCAACAAGTAGTTGGTCACCTAACATTTATTTTTTGTGATAACCGTCGTTTAACCGCTTCCGTGAAGGATATTTTTACGAGCCAGGCCTACTCCAAAACGAAGCGACCAAATTATTAACGTTAGTTTACTTTTGTCTTCCACAGGCGAAGAGAACCCATACAGGTTTAAGCGTAAATACGCGATAACGGAATTGACATTTTAGGGTGGTCTATCCCTTCGATCGCCGCCACCCGTCCGTGTACGCTTCCATACGTTTGCATTTGGACTACGGGGCGAACGACAACAAAGGAGTCGTCCTCCCTCACTGTGCCTGCTGTGAAGTGAATCATCTCGTAATTGCGTTTCATAAATCACATCGGGCTGATGGAGGGAGCACAAAGACAGTCGTTTAGCATAAATGTTCTGCCGCCTTTGTTCTTGGGTTTCAGACTGTGAGACTGGATGAACCGAAAACACAGATAAATACCAGCTGACTGACACGCTGGCTTAGCAAACGGTTTTATATGGAGCCCTGCCTGTAATTTTTCACTTACGTAGATCAAGGGTTAACACTGTACTCTGGGTTAAGGAGAAAATGAAAGCGATGATAACACTTCTACGATGTGATAGCGTGTCTACTACGCTGCCTCCCTAGGAAGTTGCCTTTTAAGGCAGCGTGCTAGATGATGTAAAACCTGAATGAACGTCAAACTGCGCATGGGAGACTTAACCGATTAGCACTAGCACATAGATTCTGGAACGGAGCTGAAAGTAGGGCTCCGCAATTAATCGAATTATAGCGGAAATTGTGCAGCACTCGGTTCCTTTACACGCGAGCGGCTCGTTACGCACTGGTGCTTGCGACGAATTTGGGTCACTCTTTACTACATTCGAGCCAACTATTTTTCATCAAAATCGAAGTTTCACGGTTTAACGTTCGGAAAAAAATTAAGCCATAAATTTCTGTAACTGTAATAGTAAATATAAATAAATATATTTGTAATTTTAGGATTAAATGTTACAAGAGCAATCATTCTTATATCGCTTTTATTTAGTAGTTTTTATATTTAACAGTAATAATCTGTGTTTAGGGGATTTATTATATGTATCAGCTGCGATATTATCGTAATAGTTGTTTTAACGATGTGCACGCATACATTACGTGAAGTCTAGACTAGCGTACGTGCAACGCCTCTAAATTGAGGCATTACATATAAATGGTAAATGATAAATTAAAACAATGAACTACAAGCAATGGAATATATGCAAAAGCACAAAGATATGATGAAAAACACTGCATAAGCTGAATATATTATTTAAGATGCAAGTTATTGAGTCAAGAGAAATGAGTGATTTTCTTTTAACAGTGACACAGCATGTATATTAGGCTGCCGTCAGTTTTTCATGGTTTAAGTGCCTTTACAGTGTACTCTTTCACTGCATGATTCAGTCTAAGGAAATGCCTCTAAAGTAGTCCCAAATTCAAGCAAATATTTATACCACTTCATATAGCCTAGTTAATCCATTTCACAAGAAAATGCAGGTTTTTTTTTTTATTACAAATGTGATTCTTTTTGGGGGGTTTTTACATCAGAAGTTAATAATAAACAAAGTTAATTATGAGATCTACGTTTTAGACGGCATTTTTCTTGCTTTTACACTATTACAACAACAAAAAATAATTTCAAAACACAACCACAGCATTATTTTGCATCTCTGAACAACATGACTGTGTTTTTGTCCTGAACGAATCATTCATTTAAATGATTCGGTTCAATCGCAATGACTCACTTATTTACGGTGATTTACAGTGACTTACCGCCACCGGCTGTCGGATGTAAGAAGCGTTTTTGTTGATGAATGTTTTATAAACAAGGCCCAGTTCGATGCTAGATTTGCACATTGTTTGATACTGAAAGATGGAGCGGTCCCCGCTATAAAAGATCATGATTCAGAACTGCAGACGGTAAATCAAAAGGCATCAAATGTCTGTGTTTTGTTGCCAATTGGCGCAAGCGCTTGTCACTCTTTAGCTCCTCCCACACAGCACGCCTCCAGCAGCTCGGCTTTTTTTCAGAGTCAGTCGTAAAGCTGTATTTTTCTTTTAGAAATATGACAAAACTAAAGACTTCACTGAGATGTGAAGGTTGAAGTACTACTCTGAAGTAGGTACTCAAGATTAACAAGAGATTGGGTGAAACTGTGTGTGTTATGCCCCCTTTAAAACATTTTAAATATCAGCATTTAAAAGACAATGGACACAAAAAAAATGGCTGCATTAAAAGGTAAAAAAATCAATGCCTATAAAATGTAAAAACTAGTTCAAACTTATTGAAAGAGATTAATTTCTATTGTTGTGAGCTAATCTCCACACAGAATCTGAAAAATATCAAACACTAGGAGTCCACCGCAGTTCTTAAGGTACCAGCACAACAAAATATTGTCTAATTATTGTTATAAAGCCAGAAAATAAAACTCCTGAAATTTAAAAAAAAAAAAAAAAAAAAAAAACAATTAATAATATATATTTATATATATATATATATATATATATATATATATATATATATATATATATATATATATATATATATGTGTGTGTGTGTGTGTGTGTGTGTGTGTGTGTGTATTTCCACAAATACAGACTCCTGAAATTTAAAAAAACAAAACAAAACAAATAATAATCAATTATATTTTATATATATATATATTATATATATATATATATATGTGTGTGTGTGTGTGTGTGTGTGTGTATTTCCACAAATACAGACCAAGCTGTACATGCGTGTTTGTATCATGAGGGGGAAATATATGAATCAGAAAAAATGCATCCAAATTGGACGCATATTTTCTATGGGGGTTGAAAGCACAGCTGTAATACTTGAGTCACGATGTAAAAGCGCAGGCAAAGGAAGACAGCAAGAATTGAACAGATGGAGAGAAAGAGAGAGGGGATAAACAGCGAAGTATGTGAGGTGGTTAGGCTTGGCAGGAAAATGCAGAGGAATTATGGGGGAAAGATGGTGAAAAAGGGGTGGAGGAATGCAAGGCGAAAAGAAAGAGAACGTCTGAGAAAGTGAGAGAGGAAAAGGTTACGTAACATGAGTGGGCTCAGCTCAGACAGCGAGAATGGGAGGAGGAAGAACGTAAGAAGACAATGGTGAATAAACACTCCAAAATGAGAGAGAGACATGACATGACATAGAAGACAAAAGAACGGGGGGGAAAGGAAAATCCTGAAAGTCCTGACAGCATAAGTGTTTATGATGTTTTCCATATATCTAGTGGCACACATACCCAACTACATCAGCTTTTGTCAAAGGCCAACAGCAGATCTGGAGATATTATGAATGACTATTTCTATACATGTAAACACAATACCAACGAATGCACGGTTTATGGATGAAGGAGTGGATCTGGTCTGACAAACAAAGACAGCGAAACTTGTCTTTATCAGATAAAAAAAGCACTTCCTGATTAGCTTGATGTTTTCTCACATACATGTGTGAAACTGAAGTCAAGAATATGTTGGGGTAACTTTTTTTTGGTTTGTATTTACAAAAAAAAAAGTATGCATTACAGTTAGTTTACAGTTTCTGCCAGAAAATGTCCTTACAAACACACACACGCATATATATTATATAAAAAATGTATAAAATAGAATTGTTTTATAAAATATATATCTAAAATTTCTCCAAATAACCACAAAAGAAAGTTAGTCCAAGTAAGTCCAAGGTTTTGCTTTATAAAACTAATTTTTTCTTACTTCTTTCTATTTGGTTTTGCACTGAAATGTGACCAAGGCATATTTTTGTGAGATTTACCCGCACTATTATCTTCACCAGCCAATAACCGTTCCAGAATCTGTCAACATTCTCGTAAAAAGAAAATAAACAACTTTTTGTTTTCAATTGTTGGCGACTTTTTGAGCATACCCCATTAAAACCCCCGTCTCTGTAAAGCGCTCCGGCAGTCACTCCAGCTCTCTGTGGATTAAAGTGGTCTTTAATTGCAGTAAAAGTAAATCTTCCGTTTGCAAAGCAGCTGCGTTCCATTAAAAGCTTCCAATAATGAGTGTGGGTGTTTGGGATCAATGTCCTGGGATGCACAAAGTTTAAATTCATCTTGATTTAACTGCAGTCAGAGGTCAACAAGCAGCAGTTCCTCATGCTCTAATTTCCCAACCATCACAGCGTGATGTCATAAACATGTGCCGAGCAAGATTAGTCGGAGAGCGCTGCAAAGAACGAAAAAAAAAAAATCGCTTATTTCGAGCAGGATCAACATCAGCGTTCAGCCAGGAAACGCACACCCTGAACGGATTCAAGCGTGTGACAGTGGCGTTTAGACAAACTAGAGCGCGTTTCAGTGAGCTCAAATTTAACATCCAAAATCTGCATTCACGGATGCCTGAATATTTAGGTCAAAGGTGCAAAGCCAAGTCAGCAAGCTGCTAAATGGCTCCTTTTAAAACGGCGTGCATTGATGAAACAACCTTAAATCTTTCCAGCTGAATGTATTAAATCAGATAAAACGCGCTCAAAAATAAATCTAAATGCTCACTGGGCTAATCTCCGAAGCCGTGGGATTTTAGCGCCTGAATATTTTAATATACAACGCATGGTTAACCGACATAAGGTGTCTGAAATGCAAGCGCTTCTGCTAGGCAGAGCTCACACTGCTTATTCTCCGCTCTGTATAAACGCGCACACACACAAAAAACAGGAAGTAGAGACCGAAATGACACACGAAAATGAAACTGCTTAAAAAAAAAGAACTGTTTTTTATCCATCACCTGTGGTTTACATTGATTTTAATATTAACCAAAACATCAGGGTTCTCGGTTTCAACCCTCTCTATTGTCACCTACAATGAATCAGACTCTCCCTCGGGGCCAAACAGGAAATTTAACCTCGCTGAAGTTTTCAAATAAGACCACAGCCGAGGAGGACAGCTGAAATTGCTTTACACTAGACCGTGTTACGACAGCGAGATCTATGAGCTCACTGTACAAACAAGGACGGACTGGAAATTAACAGCGACTCTCCACAAGGTTCAGGGCATGAACACACAGGCCTACAGTCACAAACATGCCCCCACACTCCCTCGGGGCTCCTGTGAACAGGCCACATAACGTGCCTGCTTCGCCGTAGCAAGGGTTTAATGAGACTTAATCAAAAAGCGCATCCCAAACATACTCATGCACTTTTGTAGAGAGGTTTGCTCACGCTAAAAATTAAGATATCCAGATGATGCGCTTTGTTAACCATAAACACTCGACTGAAAGGGAGGGGATATGAGATTCTGACGCTGGACGACAAAACAGCCTTATAAAATTCAGACTGCAGGATATTATATAGACTGCACAGGTTCCAAAAGGTGGTTTTCGTAATGATGCAATAAACTAACCACTTTTATGTTCCCTGAAGATCCCTGCAGTCTTTAAGAAAAAAAGAACCTTTTATTCCTTGTAAAGAACATTGCATCCATCTAAAAAAAAAATTATTTCCTGCTATAACAAACCTTTTGGGGGAATGTAGTGTAGTGTATAGTACGTCCAAGAAAAAAGGCAATATGGGCTCAGCGAAAAAAACAAGATGATGGATAGTGCAAGGAGGATGTAACTGCAAATCCAATTTATTCACCTAAAACCAATTCAATCTAAATAAAAACGTAGAATTTTACCCACAAAATTTGCATGGACCATGTATTTATGCTTATAAAAGTATAACGCCATTAACACCAAATGCTAACACCAAACAATACCAAAAAACTATTGTCATTCACTATATTTTATGCCTAAACTGTTTCAAATCAGTTACTTATGAGGTTTATTTTCAGCTTTTACACTTTCCTCCTTACATGTATTAAGTTAAACAAGCAGGTTTTTTATTCCGTAAATGATTTAAAAGAAATTAAACAATCTGTATTGTCACATACGTCCACATCCAATATATTATCGTGAAATAAAATATGTAGGGTGGGACCTGATTATAGATTGGATTTTGAGGGGTGGGCAATATAATAATAATAATAATAATAATAATAATAATAATAATGAAGGAGGACTACATGATTAAAAAAATTCTGCATACATCACCAGAGAAGTCTAGTCTAGTCTATTCTTTTCTCTGGAAGACCAGTCGACATTCACAACCGTTCTTAATAAGATTTACAAAAGGTGCTTCATTTCATGTCTTTAAAAGCAGACGCGCTCAAAAATATACACAACTGTCTGACTTACAGTTTAATATGACGCTGGTCGACATCCGCCCTGGCCAGCTCCTCCTCCTCGACGTCGCTCTCTCCTCCCGAACTGCTCTCGGTGGCGTCCGAGTCAAATTGAGCCTCCGTCGCTCGCAAATACGTGCTGCCGCTCAGATGCAGCTGCTCCAGTTCCGAAGCCACCCTACCACCCTTCAAAAGCCGACTCAGATTATGCGCGTGGCTGTCCACGGAAGCTCGGGAGCCTCTCCACGCACCTTGGTCCGCCCTACGGCTAGACGTCGGGGTCAGAGTGCGGTCCAGGAAACCGGAGAGCTGCTGTTTGAAATGGCGCTCCACCTGCTTGGCCTGCACCACCTGCAGCCGCTTGCGAAGACGCAGCAGGCGGCCTTCGATATCCGTTTGCCTGTGTTGGCTCTGTTGAGCCCGATCCCGGAGCAGAGCCTCCAGGTTGGGAGTCGTAAGGGATGTGTCCTCATGGACCGGGGAAGAGTTAAGGGACGAGGAACAGTCGGCGATATCGTTACTGTTGGCTTCGACAACGGGACTCTCTGGCTCCGCTTTAACCTCTGTACTTTCAGACAAAGCTGTGAGCTCCGTATGCGATGACATGCCTTGAATGCTCAAATTCTGTTGTGGCTTCACGTCGCCGTTCTGGCCACCGCTTGCAAAGGTACCGGCAGACTTGAAGGACACGGATAACAACGCTTCCCCATTGGTGGAAGGCTGGTTGCTGTCTCCGTTCACCGTGGCCACGCTGCCCTTCTCGGCCACGGCGGCGCTAGGCACCGCCACTTTCTTGGAAAGTCCGTTGACAGGCACCATGGTACTTCCAGCTCCGGCACCGTTGACAAGGCTCTTCAATTGACCGCCGGTCAGCTCAAGTGCCTGCCGCTTGCGCAGAAGGAAGTCGCTGCCCGCAGCAGCGCTCGGGAATATGGAGCCGCTCAGCAGGCCGTGGCTCTTCAGCACCGACTGCTTGATGAGGACACCTTGCAGCTTCAGCGACTCCTTGACTTTGGTGGACGAGGGCAATGGTTTGACATCAGAGTACAAGTACGGTGCCAGCTTGCCCAGAGACGGGGCTTTAGACAGGGGTTCCTGCTCCTGACCCTTGACGCTGTGGTAATGGGCGAAGCTCTGTCCGTCGTCGGCGCTGACGTGACACTTGCCGTTGGCGTGGCTACCGGCAGAGTCCTGGACCGAGTCGGAGATGAGGATGTTGCTGGCGTTGCTGTTGTTCTCAGTGCTGCCGGGGGACAGGGTGGATGAGGGAGAGGCAAGTTTGAAGCGGATGTGGCGGGCTTCGGCTGGGGCGTCGGTCAAAGCGGGCGCCATCGCAGCCATGCAGGGCCGAGGAATGGGCACCGCAGCCTGCACCTCCAAACCTTCACTCCAGCCCACCTACTCAGCCTGGCTACAAAGGAAAAAGAGAGATTTAGGAGGCTGCAAATATACAGAACACTTTGAGAGTGAAGATAACCTTTAATAATAACCTGCTAGAGATACAAGCCACTTAAAAAAGTTCCTAATTTCTAATATCTGCACCAAAATTGTCATAAACGCAGTTTGCAAACCAGTGGGTGGAGCTTGATTTGATCCATGCACGCACATAAGGAGTTTTCTTAAACATTTCTTGCAAGAACAAGAGTTTCAGCATACCTTATTCTGTGGCTCAAAACTGGAAAAATAAGCCATCTACCTGAAACATAAGTGCAATCCCTTTCTGATATTTTTCCTCCAAAATTCAAGCCAGCTGGCCTTCAACAAGTTTTCCCCCCTAACCTATTCATTAAACTTTAATAATAACCGGCTGGTGAGACAAGCTATTTAGTCCGCTTACTGTCTAAATAATAAAAATCGCCCTTGTGTAATCTGCCTATTTATGACTGAAACAGTATATTCAACGGGTGGGGCTTTTTTTTCTTCTCTAAATGAATTGTCTAAAAAGCGTTCTTATCTTCAAGATTTTCTTACAACAGTCCACTCTGTGCTTCACATTTTCTGAGGCCTTCAATAGTAAAATACCTGAAACACAACTGCAATCTCTGTCTGATAATCCTCCTCCAAAATTCAAGCCAGCAGGCCTCTAATAAGATTAGTTTTTTGGCGTAGAGAATATTGTTTTGTGGGGGGAAAATCTTTGGAATAGCATGCAGCGTTGAATCATTCGCAGCAAAACCAGGAACGCACGTTAAAAAATATAAAGAGGTCAATTGCGATGCCGTACTGAATTCGATTTTAGCCTCGATATGTAAAAATAAACACAGAGCAGAAGATAACTAGCGATAACGGTGCGAGTATGCATAAACAGGAGTCTGTGTTATCAGTATTTCATACACACAAATTTATCTGCCCTGGTTCTTTCACCTTCAAGTAAAAAGAGAATAAAAACTCTTTGACCTCAACTGAGTGGGGACCATTACCATAGTCGTTAGTAGGGAAAGACCTATTCTAGTCAAGCTTATGTAAGAGCAAGCCTCCTCATTGTCCCCTCCTCCTTAGCAGACCATCTGTGTCAACGGAATTAGGGATATGCCTTTAGGCCTCAACAGATAAGAGACTATCTCTTCATGAGTACATGTAGAGATGGTTCAACTCATGAATTACCATGTACTCTGCAGCTGTAGAGTATTTCACTGCTACCGAAAGACACCAGCGATGCTTCGTTATTATTTTAACAGCCATTGCATTATCAAAAAGACATACACTGACAGGAAAAGGATGGCTTTACTCATTTAGGCCTATTACTTGCCAGCCTGTTTTTTTTAAAGCTAACATTTTTCTGTCACAGCCTTAGCAATTGTTTACCAACGGCCGCACAAAAGCAGTTATTTTTATGTAACGCCGTCTTTGTAAAACGCTTTATGAAGTAAATATACTATTAATGGATATTATTAGTAGCAACTGAACGACACGGACTGGCTGGTCATGTGATGTCAACATGGCGGTGTCCATGAGGGGGCGACCCGCTCTATCTAAAAAAACAACCGCTTTTTCTAGAACGCCGACGTCTAAATCAAACGTGGAACGTGTTAATGAGCAACTAATTGATGCGATCTTTAATCTGAAACGCTCGAACCGAACTCGGCGTCTGTATTCCGCGGGGCACGGAGTTTTGAGGTCCTAACTGGGTTAATGTGTCAAAGTAGCAAACAAATCCGGTTAAGGTTCAACAAAGAGGAAGCGTAAAGAACCCACGTTTCTGTGTTCGCGCTAAAAAAAAAAACAAAACACACTCACACAATAAAACAATCGCGCGTTTTCTACGCACGACTGCGATAACAAGTGAACTCCTCCAGCGCGTGCAATACAGGAAATACCGGTAACGTTATTACGCACGCAGCAGTTCTACGATACGTTGGGTGAACGTCGAGTTCGTTTATTAAACCCCACACGCGAAAGCCTAGCTAACGCATTAAAACTATAACGCACGAGCGCGGCGTTCCGCTTTAACGGGCGTATTTCTGAACAGACCACATGAACGTTCACGCCACTTCCGCGCATTAACGAAGGAGCCTTTCGGCTCACGCTCGACGACCAAGACGTACAAGCTCGCGAAGTACGCTACAACGACGTTTTAAAGCATCGCTAGACGTCTCTTAAGCCTCACGCCACAGTAAACGCGAGCGTCGCGAATATTTAGCACGCTCTCAAACGGCCTCGCCTGCGTTATGCAAGTCATTTTTAACCACCGATTCGAACGAGAACCGGCTTCAAACCGATAAGTTAGCGCACACTAAATAAGGCTGCGAGTTTTATCATCAAGCACATGGAGGATATATAGGCGCGTTACAGTTAAAATCGGGGGGTTTTACACAGGCGCGCTCATGAGTTTATAGCACGCGAAAGTAGATAATCATCAGTTTTAAAGAGATCGCACAAGCCCTCGAAACCCCGTTAATCAAACGACACGTTAAATCGTTGCAAATACAACAGTTCGATGGCAAAACTGGAGGCTCAGACATGTTTGCAGGATTAGGTTTATGTAACATAAGCGCCGCTGCTCGAGATCGTCCACTAACAAAGAAAAAGGAGGAACCTACCACGTGACGGGCGCGCGATCCGAGGGAATTTCGGTAACTATTCCACCGACCTTCGGCTTCAATCGCCTCAATAATGTCACCAAAGCACGAAACGAGCCGTTTGGTCAAGCGACCCCGCCGCCTTTGCCATATCCGCGTCCGCTTCGTGAGCAACACCCCGGTTTCAGGAACCCTTTTCGTTATCGGCTCCGGAATCGCGAAATGGGCGATACTAGACAACACCTTGCCGCTGCTGTCCCCTTCAGTGGATTATGGATAGCAAATGTATAATTTTTTCTTTATGTTATGAGTCGATGTTTTGCTCAGGTGCGAGTTCTTTTCATATACGCCTTTATTTACAGATTGGAGGTGGCGCAGACCACCGGTTTCGAGATCATTTTCTCGTCGTTGCGGGGAGAAACGCACGAAAGATGGCGCCTCGTTCGTCTCCCTTGGATTTGAGCCTGACAAATACAGATGCAGAGAGTGTAGCGAGAAGCCTGTAGGCGGGAGACATTCTCACGCCCGCCGCTAGAGCGAGCGCGGGGCGGCGCTTCACCGACTGGCCGCTAGAGGGCGACAGTGAACGCACTCAAATGTGCTCTGTTTTGTTTAATGCAAAAAAAAAAATCAAAAACAATATACAAAAAAATATATATATATCATATGTGTGTGTGTGTGTATATATATATATATATATATATATATATATATAACCTTCAACGTAAATAGACAATGGTATAAAATAAAAATAAAAAGTACAAACATGAATGAATGAATGAATAACTTTTACATTTTTACCATTTTAACAATTTAAATATTTTAATTATTCTTTCTCCTGTCAATATATACAACTTTATGCTCATATATATATATATATATATATATATATATATATATATATATATATATATATATACATACATACATACACACACACACACACACATATATATATATATATATATATATATATATATATATATATATATACACATACACACACACACACTAGTCAACATTTGAAGTGGCCAACATTTTGACTGATCTCGGGTCAGTTTTATTATGTATGTTCATGTTTAATACATTTTGATATGCATTTTTGTTCTCGTTTCAGCCGCCTCTTGTAAAACCGCGCCATCTAGCGTTTGATTGCAGTCTTTCTTTTATATATTTTCCTTAATAGTCAAAAATAAAGGCCTGACAAACCAATGGCCTCATACATTCACCATATTGTTAACAATAAAGACTTTATAAAAGTTATATAGAAAATTATTTGACACACACACACACTCTCTTTTAAATGAACGAGAAAGAATAAAACGTTTATTCTTTAGTTTAAAATCGACCCCATATCCGTGTATTAATATAGATCCAGAGGCGCTGGGTCTTGATTGAAACATCGCAGATTTCTTAGCAATCATGAACCGTGAAAATATATGCAGCATGTAGGCTAACTTTCAAGAAGGAACATTCCATTCTATTCTAATTTTGCCAAAGTCACCTTTACTATACGATTCCTGCCCTCTCTGACACTTTCTGCAGCCTGTTTCTCCTCCCTCTCTTCCTCCTCCTTCCCACGCAGACTGGGAAGTAATCCTATATATATTCGTTGTTCGCCCCGCACTTCCTTAAAGGCTTCCTTCTCGGCTCTCTTGACATTGTGTCACACAAACAAAGAAAAATGCCTGAAGAAGTTCCTGCTCAGTGCAAGGCTCCCAAAGAAGAGCTGGATAAATGGTGAGTCGTATTTCAGTAAGGATATACGTATGGATTTTGAACACTTTAAATGCGATGCTTTTAAAAAAAAAAGTCATGCATGTTCTCGTTTATGCACCGATATCGTGACGCCTCCCTGCATATTGGTTGTCTGTTATTTGCAAAGGACTGATAATAATAAAAAAGACTAGTTAAAACGTGCGTGGGATTCAGTATTGAGCACATGGTGCTGGGGGTAGCAGGTTTCGAAAGTGATGATGCATGTGAAAAATAACCCATGTTAGCCATCGTGTTACTAAGTTGAAGCGTGTTGCTATAACACACTTCCATCTTATGCTCGCTTTTAATGTCAACAGAGCTCTGGAAGTACGTTTTATAACAGTTTCCATCATTTTTCCAGCAACGCACGCTTTCACGCGCAAATGATTAACCTCTATCTTCACTTGTTAACAAAGCAGAGCGCTGTCTTTCTAGGTCAAAAGGTCAGAGGTCGGTTCGCTCGTGCAATGATACGAAAAATGCCGAACTTTACGGTGAGTTGCACAAGTCGTGCCATTCACGAGCGAAGCGCTATCTGCTTTCTGACTGGAAGTTATGGTTTGCGGCGTAATGACTTCTAGGCTGCTCGCTTGCTCGCACGTGAACGCATGCAAGTCAAAATATAATTATATACGTGTCTCATATTTGTACGCGACATTCGGAGCAATATGCCAATTGCCAAATTTAGCATGAACTTTAGTAATGTATATGTGTGATGTAAATATAGCCCGGCTTCAAATAGGCTCACACATGGAACGGCGAGGGAGTGGAGGTTTGTTCCCGGCTCACATTACAATCCCCGTATTGCAATGTCTGCCTTATTCATGAGGGTAATAGTCGCAGATCACGTCTAGACTTTGAAGCACTTAGTGTGCTAGGATTGTATATTGTCTCAGCCCAGCCAGATATTTCAAACTAGCAAACTGTGACGAAAACTGGCAAATCTGCATAACGTCTCCATGCCCGATTTTTCACCCAAAAAAATAAAAATGTGTTGAAAATTCAGGTCATCCGAGATGTAGATGAGTTTGTTTCTTCGTCAGAACAGATTTAGCGTTACAGTTCACCAATCGTTCTTCTGCAGTGAATGGGTACCGTCAGGACGAGAGCTCAAACTGATAAAAAAAAGTTCTGTATCCAACGAGATTGCTTTCTCCAGTCTAAAAGTGGATCTTGTTTGAATCAGGAGAGAAATGCTCGCATCTCAAGCGCTGTTTGCGAGTGAAAGCAGTCAAAAGACAGTTTTAAACAAACAAGATGATAGAATTTTCGCTGGAAGAAGCGTTATTATGGATTTTGGGCCACAAGTGATGGTTAAACTAACGTTCTCTCGCTCTGACGGCACCCATTCACTGCACTGAGCCATTGGTGACCAAGTGATGTTAAGCTAAATTTCTCCAAATCTGTTGATGAGCCAAGGATGAGTAAAAGTTTTGAGTGAAATATTCCATTAATGATGTCCTAAAACTATATATATACAGTTAAAATAGCTTTAGATTGCTTATAACAAAGTATTTAATGTCAGCTAGCCAAAAGAAAGGGGGGGAAAAAGCATAACTGAAGACTCTTTCATGTCAAAAGTGTTCCTTTTGACCCTGGCATGGGATTAGTGGTCCAAAAAAATCGATGCACAGACATATTGCACAGCAGAATTATATTGTCATAGGTGCTCCCTATTAAGACTAAACCCAGCGTGTATGTGTCCAGTGTTCAGGGGAAGGGTGCGGAGGGCTGTAAGGAGCTGCTGGAAGCTTTTGAGGCCTGTGTGAAGGGGGCCACGGCAGCCTCGTGAGGGGACACGCATTTACATGTGAGTATCAAACAATAATTCCGTTTTTTTGATCGTGGCTTTTCTTTCCTTCGAAATGCGTCCGCAGTTGCACGTATAAGCGTTTCCGTAACGTGCTGAAGTGTACGTTTCTCTTCCGTCCGGACGAATGCATCGATCTGTCGATTCTGATTTTGTCCGATTTTCTTCTGCTATTTTTAACTTAGGTCCATCCTTTCTGGGTCCTCCGGCGTCCTTGCATTCCCTCACATCGCACTGGACCGAACCATTCTAAGGACAGCGAGAGGGGTGCGAGTGCTGGAAAGCAGCGGAAATTGTTTATTTCGATCCTGGGAAGTCTTGTTGGTGTCCCTCATGTCGTCCGTGATATCTGTAACTGTGGAAGAGAGAAGAACCCAGTTTTATTATTGTTTCCCAGATTTCACACTGTAAAAAAAAAGCGCATTTCATTCGACTTTGAATAAATTATTATAATTGTTTCTTTATTTGGCCGTTACTGTAAAGTCTGACGGATTGTTAACCGTGACAGCCTACGTAACTCTCTGAACGACTGAGACCGAATAGCTGGGTAATAAAGAATTGCATGCAGTGATTGATTGACCTTTAACTGCAGTGGTCCGCATGCTTCATAACTCATGCCAAGCACATTGGCAGCTCTGCTCATGGTTTCCTGAAAGTAGGCCTGTAGACGCAGCACCTGACTGTCAGCACCATCTATTGAAGAAATTCCGATGGCGTTGACAGAACATAATTTTCATCACATATTAATCACGCTATAGTCGCGTTAGCTTTATGGTACTGCTGGCTATGGGAGCTATGAAAGGTTATTAAAAAATGCAATTTGTGTAAAGGGGTTCACACATCACGGTTGTGACAAAACATGAGCACAATGATGGAAAAAAAAAAAAAAAACGTAAAAAATTACTCACAATTTGTATGTTTGCATTATGGCGGTGAAAAAATATAAGCGCAATCACACAAAATAATAATAAGTAGTGGCATAAAAGAAAATAATAATATTTTTAGCATAAAAAATTAAAAGTTATAAAAGCTGATCCGAGCCCGTGTGACCTTGTTGAAATCATATTAAAATTTAGTTCAACTTTCCAGTGTTGCAATTTTGATATTGTTTAATTTTATGTATTTATTACATAGTGCTATTTTCATAGAAGCACGGCAGCATAAAACAACGACAGTAAATATTTTATGATATATTTATCGTGAAAAATAATAAAATAACAAATAAAAATAATAAATAAAATAATAAAAAGTAAACTGAGCCTGTGTGAACTCAAGCACTATTAAAAGTATTAAAACTTTGTTGAACTTTTGATGTGGTTTGATATAATATTTGTATATAATAATTATATAATAATACCCTCCTCATTACCATATATATAATTATATATATGGTAAATAATTATTGTGTTATTGCTGTAATAATAATATTTTATAGCGATTATTATTTTGTTATCGCCATATTAATATCATATTATATATATTATTAGTTTTTATGTTGAGCTTGATGTATATAGTTGTGACAGAAAACAATAATAAGCACAATGACATAAAACAACAATAAAAAAAAAATTAAATGAAAAGAAAAAAAACTAATCTCGCCGTACTGAAATATTCGTCATATATCACTCAATACACTCGTCAAATATTAAAACTTTGTTTAACCTAAAATGTTGGCATTGCTTGATTGATTTTTTTTCATTTGATTTATTTGTTTGATTTTTGCAAGTTTGTTTTAAGGCTGGCGAAAATACGCGAAGCCTTACAGGACACACAGGTTTACGAAAACGCGTCGATTGATTGATGTTTGGGCATCGCTCGACGGACGTGTCTGGTACAAGAAGACGCTTATCATTCAGTGCCAATATATGAAGTATCGTTGTACGATCTGACAGCATGGCGGTATCGCGAGGGACGGATCCGTGGCGCGAGGCGCAGCGGAGGGAGGGCTGATGATGATGAGGAGGAGGGTGTGGGACCCGGATGCTGATGCGAGGAACCAGAGCGGAGAAAATAAGGTTTTACAACGCAAAGAAAGCCTCAAGATATTAGCACGTACCAGTCGCCGTCGAAAACACGAAACCCTTTCCCCAAAAGGCGAGAGGAAGCGCGCGGCGCAGGCGGAGGCGGGAGATGATGAGGATGCCGCGGTCCGAGGCTCAGCATCAGCAGCAGAGAGGAAGCAGGGCTGCCGGATCCGCCACAGCGATGCGAGAGGATGCGGGGCGACCTGGATCTCCTTCTGTCGGCTCGTCTCGCTCGGTGTGAGGCGGGGAGGTTTTCCACCCGCTCGTTTGACGGCGAACGGTGAGATTCGGGCTCCTTTGCCTGGGATTCGGGCCTAGCGCGGGCGCGCTCGGTGGCTCGCGTTCACTTGCGTTTTTACGGACGGAGTTTCTGCGTGGTGTTTTTGTCACGATGGGTAGATGCGTCTAGAAGCGGGAGCTTGCTGGAATGACTTCTGTAAAGTCTGATCGATTGAGAAGGGTGACTTTGATGGGCAGAGCTATGAATTAGGCTGGACCTGACTGTATCTTTGCATTGCCATCGACATCTCTCCCCTCATCTACGTGAGTTCAGAATAACTAATGGGCCCTTACGACAGATTTTAAGGAACCCCCCCCCCCCAGAGCTCGGCATGGATATATTTTCGGGTTGTTGCAGACCCTCTGGAGACTATTTTAGAAAAAGTCAAGTGAGAAACGGCGCGCTGTGATAATATTGCATGCAGTAGCAAGTTTAAGAGGAGCCAGGCCACCGCTATGTCTAAGGAACTGTCAGTGACCCAGGCAGCTCAGTATGTGGGGCCCTATCGACTGGAGAAGACGCTCGGGAAAGGCCAGACGGGTAAAGAGTTTACGTTTTAGATTGTCGGTGATTGTCTGCTCCTTTCAAAGCATTTGTCGCTGATCGGCTGTCTTGTGCATGTCTGCCATGTACGTACACAGGTCTGGTGAAGCTCGGGATTCACTGCATCACTGGTCAAAAAGTAGCCATCAAAATAGTCAACAGAGAAAAACTCTCAGAATCTGTGTTGATGAAGGTAAAGGGGAATATATATGTGTGTGTGTGTGTGTGTATATATATATATATATATATATATATATATATATATATATATATATATATATATATATAATGCTGTGTTTCTGAATATAAGTAGATTTTTTTGAGGAAATAAAAAAAATACAATTTACAGTGTATTGTTCATTTTTATTTTAGGAAACATTTTAATTATTAATTTGTTTTCCACTTGAGTATTTTTTTTGTCTATTTTTAGTGCTGTCAAAAGATTAATCGCGATTAATAAATGTTTTTGTATAATATATGTGTGTGTTCTGTGTTTATTAAGTATAAATAAACACACACACACCCAGTATATATTTAAAAATATGTCTATATTTATATTCATATATGTTATAAATAAATAAATATATTTAATATATAAACATAACCCATTTTACTGAAATAAATGCATGTGTGTGTATTTATATATACATCATAAATATACACAAACGCACATTTTTTATAATTTTAATTTGGGATGCTATTAATCGTGATTAATCATTTGAAAGCACTAATAATTTTCTGAAATCTTTTCTTTCCCATTTTTTTAAGGATGCATGTTGATGAAAAAATGTTATGATAAAAAAAATGCTTTGATGTTATATTTTACTTCAGTTAACAGTTTAATATTTTAAGTTTGTTTGAATATTTTTACGGTTAAAAAATATCTAATCAAAACAATTTGCTAATTTGCAATTTTAAATGTGCTATTTATAAAGATGATGAATAGATGTTATATAAAGAGTGGTAAATGTGGGATTTCCCTTTTTCTCATTCAACCAGGTGGAGAGAGAAATTGCTATTTTAAAACTGATTGAACATCCGCACGTGTTAAAACTCCATGACGTTTATGAGAATAACAAATACCTGTGAGTTGCCACTCTTTTACATCGGCATCGCTCGACATTGCTCTTCCGGCTGTTCGTTTGTTGCTATCCTGAAGCATTTTTTCCACTCTTTCTCCATTCATGTAGATATTTGGTACTAGAGCACGTTTCAGGAGGAGAGCTGTTTGACTATTTGGTAAAGAAGGGCAGATTGACGCCCAAAGAGGCACGAAAGTTCTTCAGACAAATCATATCTGCTCTGGACTTCTGTCACAGTCACTCCATATGGTAACACACACACACACACACACACACACACACACACACGCGCACACAAACACACACGCTATTCCAAATAGAATAACATAAACAAGAGTGAGAAAGGAAATGTATTGGTATTTTTACTCCCAACTGCAAGCTGATTTAGATTTAGAAATTTATTTGCATTTTTGAGAAGCCTTACGATTTATATTTTTAGTGAAATTCAAAACATGTCCAAAATGGTTCCCCGCTGTCTGCATCAAAGATTGGATTTATTTGTAAAATATACTTTTGCTGCACTCACCTCGTAGTTATAGTGTACTAAAATCAAATGTAAAACATTCGCTGGTGGTTATTTTAAATAGATGTTCAATTGACTTTGAATATGGTGACACAAATTTGCAAATGGCCTTTTCTCCAAGCTTTTTATATTTACGTGACAGACTATATAGTATTTCACCAGTTAGACATGCATGCAACATCATGGGTTATTTTTGAACGATAAACAAAAAGTATTTTTTTTATTCTAGCTCTAGTCTAGGCTGATACAGGTGTACGCCATTGTTAAAGACCGGACACTTTTTATCTCTATAATACGTTTTCTGTGTTGCTGGTGGACGACGTGTTCAGAGCCCGTTGTCCTCTGTGCTCTTGTAGTCATAGAGACTTGAAGCCAGAAAACCTCCTGCTGGATGAGAGGAACAATATCAGGATTGCAGACTTTGGCATGGCCTCACTACAGGTGGGAGACAGTCTGCTAGAGACAAGCTGTGGGTGAGTATTGTGTATGCGTGTAAGTATTATAATGCTGTTTGCTCGCTTTATTGCGCTTAAAGCTGCAAGCATTGCGACATAAATGGATCATTCTGAGACAAAATATACAGTATTTGAACGCTAAAGCACACAAAAAAATGTGTATGTCACTAAATTGGATGGCGTAATATTAAATGTAGCTACCATATATCACTGCATTTTATTTATGCATATTTGTTTACAAATGGAAGTTGAAGTTCAGTAATGACTTGTTTCATCACGTCGCTAAATTATTACTAGCATGGTTTAAACTTATTTTGTCACCTAACATTTAGGCTGCCATGAAACTAGCATGTTTCAAATTGTTTCCAACATGACTTAGTATGTTAGCGTTTTTTTAGCATATATATATTTTATATATATATATATATATATATATATATATATATATATATATATATATATGACATGCATGTTTTGTGACCTTAACTTTAACATTAGACCTGTTGATTAGCATAACACTAGCATGATTTATTATGTTGCTAGCATGTTTCGACCATGTATCATCTCAGCATAGCCAATTTTATATTGTTGCTAGCATGTTTTCGTATGTAGCGAGCAGGTTTACATGTCCTAGCATGTTTGCACATAGCTAGCATGTTTTCACACTTATTGGGCATTGCTAACATTTTTAACATTTAGCTTTTCATACAGCCTATTATTATTTGCTTTGATTGGTAGCACATTTTAGCTTCTTGCTAGCATGTTTTAATGTGTAACTAGCATGCAGCATTTCCTAGCATGACTTAACACTCAACCAGTAGGTTTTATCATATGTTCTAGCATGTTTTATACCGCTGTTAGTTTTACCATTTTAGCGCATTTTAGCTTGAGGCTAGCTTGATTTTGTATTTTGCTGTCATGTTCACATGTTTACATTGTTACCATGTTTCATCTCGTTTCCAGCGTGTTTTATCATGTTGCTAGCATGTTTCAGAAAATAGCTAGCATGTTTTAGCATGTGCGTGTTTCTAGCATGTTTTAGCAGGTAACTACCAAGTTAGCATGTAGCTAGCATGTTTTAGCACTATTACCCTGTTGAAAAAAACAGCATATGCTGGTCTCAGGACACGTCCTTGCCAGGATTTCTGTATGGCTTTGAAGTACCTTAAAACATAGGAAACTGATGTCATACACTGATCGTCTGCACACAAACAAAGCCAAAACCTAGATATTTTAGGCAATATAGAAATCCTGGTCAGGACCAGGAACATGGCTCTTATGGTCAACCTAAGCAAAGGACCAACATAAACCGGCAAAGGACCAGCTTAAACCAGCATCCCAGCTTCAAAACATAGCTAACCAGCATATGCTGCTTTTTGCAGCAGGGTAGGGATTGCTAACATTTTTAACACGATGCTACATGATGCTGTTTTAACATGTTCTAGCATTTTTAGCTGGTTCCTAGCATGTTTTAGCACACTAAGATGAAACATCCTAAAGATTGAAGGCCGCTGCTGAAAAAACCCCCAGCTAAAACCAGCCTAGGCTGGTTGGCTGGTCTTAGCTGGTTTAAGATGGAAGTAGCTGATCTCTCAGCCTGGCTAGGTTGGTCAGACTGGTTTTAGCTGGTCATTCCAGCTGGTCTCTCAGCCTGACCAGCTAAGAGCACCCTGGAAATGTGGCCAAAAACCCTCTAAAACCAGCCTGCTGACCAGCTTAAACCAGCTAAGACCAGGCTGGGAGACCAACTAAAACCTAGGCTGGTTTTAGCTGTTTATTTCGGCAGGGATGTTTAACAATTTAGTCTAAAGAGAAGAAGTTAATTCCATATTGTGTTTTCCCAAACTATTTGCAGATCTCCTCACTATGCATGTCCAGAAGTAATCAGGGTAAGTGTATAGATCTAAAAAGTAACCAGCATGTTCTAAAGCATCATTCCGTCTAAAGGTGAACCACTGACCTTACTACCTTTGGTTTCTACTGCAGGGTGAGAAATACGACGGCCGAAGGGCTGATGTATGGAGCTGTGGAGTTATTCTCTTCGCTCTGCTCGTGGTGAGCTCCCTCTGTTTCTCTCAGCTTGTCGGAGAGCATTTTACTTTCCCCCACTTATCACTTATTACTCATTTTTAGCTCACAGGCTGTTAAGCAAATAACCGAAACCCTCCTTGCATGTCACTACCATCTGCATCTTTGTATCTGGGACTTTCTGTCCGCTGTCCTCAGGGCGCGCTGCCCTTCGACCACGATAACCTGCGGCAGCTGCTGGAGAAGGTGAAGAGTGGAGTGTTCCACATGCCCCATTTCATCCCACCCGACTGCCAAGCTCTGCTGCGGGGCATGATCGAGGTCAACCCTGAAAAAAGACTCACGGTGAGAGAGCGCTGTGATTAAGCTTTCTCGATGGTTTGCTTGGATGTGGTCAGAAACATGCTCCACACAAGCACGCAAACGCAGATCCTGAATGGATAATACGTACCGCGGATTCTAGCCTTCAGTTCTTCGTTACTGTGGTGGTTATTTAACTAAAAACATGCCAAAGCTTAACTGACTTAATATGTGTTTTATGGATTTAGGTCTGTTATGTTTATTACTTTTGAAAACATCTGCTCCACAAAAGGTTAGGGTTGGTACTTTTTTCTTTTTTGGAATAACGCCCACCAAGGCTGCATATAGTTGATCAAAAACCGCAATATTGAAATATTAGTATTACAATTTAAACAAACAGTTTCTACCATGCAATAAAATATAGGTAATTGTGACTTATTATCTCACAGTTCAGACTCCACCCTCACAATTATTATTATTTTATTGTTTGCAATTTCCTCAGATTTATGTAATATTTACTCAAAATTGCAAGATATAAACTCAGAATTCTGATTTCAATTTCAATTACATCTTGCAATTTTGAGTTTATTTCTCCGAATTTTGAGCCTAGATATCAATTCTGATTATTTTCTCTGATTTCTGCATTTAAAACTCATAATTCTTATGAGTTTGTTACCGCCACAAAATAAAAATAAAAAGCTAACTGTTCCATCCTATCTCACAAATCTGAGTTTTGGTTCCAAAAACTCTTCTTCTTTAGTTTAAATCTTGCGATTTTGAGATATTGTGAACTTTAAAATGTCGTATCCTGCGGCGGAAGCAAAGTCCCACAGCATTCAAATGCTTTAAAATGTATTTTGTTCTCATTAAGCTGAATTTTCAGCATCGCATGTAACAGTGTCGCACAATTCTTTAGAAATCGTTCTAGTGCTGGTTTGCTGCTGGAGAAACATTTCTGTTTATTATCAATTTTGAAGAGTTGCTGCTCGATATTTGGCGGCGATGATTTTTGTTCTGAATTTTGATTCGAAAGTTCGAGAGCCGCTATCATCGTCGATGCTTTGAAGAGCGTATTAATCTGGCCAAGTCACGTAATTCCACCAAACTAAGCTTTGTTACGTCATGTCATTAAAGGGTATTTGTAGATTACATTGAATAGATGCTTGGGTTTCTGCTGCATTTACACCATTTTGATCAGCAGTGCGTGTGTTTTGAAAACCTTCATAACAGTGAATCATTTTGTGAAAAAAGCTTCGGCTTACAGAGTTGCAGCGCCATCTGCCTGTGAGCAGACTCTATTAAACACACCATCTGTTGTCCTTCTGCAGCTAGAGGCCATCCAGAAACATGCCTGGTATCAGTAAGTATCGATTATTTATGTTGCTGGTTATTTATATTCTCTCTGTCACTGTACTCAGTCTGTCGCGTGTGTTATGGATGAATTTCACGAATATATCTCGCGACGATATGAAACGATGTTTTTTGGCTGACGTTCGTAAGTGTGTTTGTTTGCGTGTGATGAAGAGCTGGACGCAATGAGCCGTGTCCGGAGCAGCCGGCCCCGAGGCGCGTGAGCATGGGACGGATCATGTCTCTTACGGAGCTGGACCCAGATGTGCTGGACAGCATGTATTCTCTGGGCTGTTTCAGGGATCGGGTCAAACTGGCCCAAGACCTGCAGTGTGAGGAGTGAGTGTAACATCGGCGGTTTTGCATCGAGCATTTTTCATTCAGAAATCTGGGTCAATCTTTAATCCTATCGAGCCTGACTTACGATATAATAGTCCGATTTTTTTTATTGTTTTGTTGTCTTTTAAAACGGAATAGCGCATTGAATCTTCTAAAAACAACAACAACAAAATGTTGTGGAGCATCATATTTGATACAGGATAGTATTAATAAATATGGAGCTCGTACTTATGGAGCAAATATGCAATTCAGTGCAGTAGGGGATGTTTAAATGCTTAGTTTGATGAACAATATTTTTATTGTTGGGGACAAAACAAATTATGCAAATAAATGCAAAATTTGCTGCATCAATGATGATTTAGAGATGAATAAATTAACATTTAAAAGCTTGATCATGCTATACTTATATCATATTATACTTATTTTTTAACAAAATATTTCAAATGTTGCATAGATAATAAACTAAACCTAAGTGGTTTTCTTTTTGAAATATTACTGTAAAACACTACAAAAAAATGATTTTTACTATCTAAAGATTTCACAGCACAAAGACCTGGCTGCATTGAATTTTTACAATTATACTAAAACTTGCTTGCTTTAAAAAATATGATTCAGCAATCAGAAGATAGAAGGCATGTAGCAAGTGTTTTTTCAGCAAGGTTTTGCTCACGTAGATCATTTTCAAGCCTTTGTATGTCAAATTGACTTGATTGTTTTTCTTTCTTCTATCTCTCGCTTTTATTCCTCAGGGATAACCAGGAGAAGATGATCTATTATCTCCTGTTAGACCGTAAAGAGCGCTATCCTAGCTATGAGGATGAGGATCTTCCTCCCAGAAATGATATCGGTATGTGTCTTTTTCCCTGGAGTGTTCATGAACAGAGTTTATACAAATTAGCAGAGGAAGAATTTGAAGTACTCGCTCATGTTAAACCATAGGTATTACTCTTATGCATTTGCCACACACTTTTATCTAAAGAAAATGACTGCTTTATCCGGAATGCAGGTCAAGTGTGAAATGTTAAAGCGACACAAAAATAAATATGCTGTCATTGATTTACACCGTGGGATTCCAAACTTATTTTGTTTCTGGGACATGAAAGAAGATATTTTGGAGAATGTTGGCAACCAACCAGTTTCTGTTCCCATTGACTTACATTGGGATATACATTGGGAGTCAGTGGGAAATGGTAATGGTTTCGGTAACATTTTTCAAAATAATTAATTTTGTGTTCTGCACAGAAAAGTCAGTTAACAAGTATGGAGTAACATGGGGGTGAGTAAATTATGTTTTTTTTTGGGTGGCCTGTCCCTTTAATTTCAAGAATGCAACGTGCACATAACATATATCAGTTCTTGACATTGCAGCATACTCGGTGTCAAACATAAATCCAAACATAAAAAATGAACGTGCTTTTTAACCTTTCGTTTACAGGTTCCTTACTGGTGCTTTTTCTCTCAGCAATGCAATTTCGATCTTTCACTTTTTGTGGAAAATATTCATCTTACCTGAAATTTTTTTAGCTTCAACGTTCATGGAATCTTTGCATTGCACGGAAGATTCTTAATAGCAATTTTTTTTCCCTCGAAATATTTTTAGATATTTCTCATGCTAAGTAATAAAACAGTTTACTGAAAGGTTCTTCAGCAAACCGACGATGTTTCTTCAGTGGCATTCGCTGCAAAATCCGCCTTTTGCATTGCTTATCAGAGTCTAAAGGATTTCCTGGTAAACGAACCCATGACATTTCTATTGCTAGTGCTATACCCTCTGAGCTACAGGCGCACTGTTTGGTCTTTCTATATAGACCCTCCACGGAAGCGTGTAGACTCTCCCATGTTGACGCGTCACGGCCGCTGTCGGCCAGAGAGGAAGAGTCTGGAGGTGCTGAGTGTGACGGAGCAGGGCTCTCCCACACCCCCGCGCAGAGCGCTGGACACCTCCACACACAGCCAAAGGTACGCACGCGTTCGCATTTATGAAACTTTGGAATATAGTACGCCGCCTCTTAACCGCCACACTCCTGTATAGATCTCGATCTGTAAGCGGAGCATCAACAGGCCTCTCATCTAGTCCTCTAAGCAGTCCCAGGGTAAGTAATACCGACCTTTTTCTCTACTAAAATATTTTTTATTGATACAAAAATGCTTAAATACTAATTTTCCTCCAGTATTGACACACCAACACCAGCTGCGCTTTTGTACTCTTTCTTCTCTCTGCAAGTGAGCTAACACACACCACAGTGTGTATTTTAAATAAATGTAGAGCCAAACGCAACACTGCGTACATTTACACGTGAGCAGCTCGTGATCTGTGCCACGGTTGCTTGAAACCCCTTAATTATAAGGTTAAATTCAAAACATGGGTTCATTTTTAAAATTGCGTACATTTTTCGTCATTGGTCAGCGCGTTCACTTTTCGAAACAAAGCTGTTTCCTTGGCAACGACTGTATACAAATCAGTGCAGAAACTGATCCAGTTTCAGTTTGTTAGGTTCGTATTTTGTCATGTTCTGCTTATTGTTATAGCTATGCATATATTTATTTCTGAGATGTGGTAACTATAGCAACCGCGGCGTCCATTGCCATATGTTACCGGAAACTACTGTGAAAGCTTAGTATAAACACTCAGGTAAGGGTGACAGTTAATATGTTGGTTGCAAGGGGGTTTTTTCCCCTCAAAAAGATGCGCTTTTTGCATCTCGAAGTGGCTCAGTTTAAAGTAAAGTTTAATGTGCATTATTGGTTTCACTCTCAACGGCCCAGGACAGTGCTGCCACCTTGTGGAACAATCGATTAGTGCAAAACAAATTAAGTGCGCATGTGTACAAAAATCGAGTGATGGGCATATAGTACATTTACATTTACATTTACATTTACATTTAGTCATTTTGCAGACGCTTTTATCCAAAGCGACTTACAATTGAGAGTACAACACAAAAAAAAAAAAAAATGCTGCACCCGAACCCTCACATACGCGTAAACCGAAGTATACTATAGACACACACATCCCTGTACACCATCACTGTGCACAAAAGCCGTATCACCTGCCATTGCTCATTTTCACTCCTGTTTTTCTCTCCATCTGCCACGGCCTTCACTCTTCCACCCCGCTTCTCCTCCTCCTCCTCCTCCTCCTCCTCCTTATGCCATCAGAGCCCTGTCTTTACCTTCAGCGAGCCGGAGGTGGTTGCCGCCACCAAAGCTGGAAGCGGCAGCACCGTCGCTCGTCCCAACCGATCGCATGAACCCAAAACGCAGACGCTTCCATCTAAAACCACCCCCGAACGCCCCCAACTCCAGTCCATGAAGTCCCTCCCCTTACCCTCCTCCTCCTCGCGCTCCCCCTCCCCTTCCCCCCTCCTGTCGCCCATTCCCCGTTTCCTCTTCTTTCCTTCTCCATCTGCGGTGCTGAAGTCGGTGACTAAAAGCTTGTATCCCATGTCTCAGGTCACCCCTCAGGGCTCTCCCCTGCCCACCCCGCTGGGTACCCCGTGCATCACCCGCACCCCCACCGCTACCCCACCCTCCTCCTCCTCTTCCTCTTCTTCCTCCCGAGCCGAGGGAGGAAGTGTGGGCGTGGGCTCACTCTCCTTGACCCCACCCTCTAGTCCAGGGGGAGGCGGCGGCATGGCGGCCAGTAGCTCCGCCCACTGGAGGACACGCCTCAACTCACTGAAGAACAACCTGTTGGGGTCTCCGCGGTTCCACCGCCGCAAGCTGCAGGGTGGGCCCGATGTCTTTCCTTTTTAAGTATTTTATCAAATAGAGAAGGAGTTTTCAAACTTTCTGATGCCATGGAGCCTTAACAAGCTATATATAACATATTAATTTAATATATACTAGTACTAAATATTATTACAGAGATTTTAGGTGTGCTCACAATAAAACTGCGCCTGTCAATAGAATAAAATAATTTATTGCATCATTAATCCTGTTATTTATGACTCTGGAAACCAGAAAGAAACATAATAATCAAAGTCTATTTATTGATTACAAATGTATTTAATTTTCTATGACCTTTTCTGCAGGTCACTTTGCAGCCAGGGATATTATCATTAACATAAACTGAAACTAAAACAAAACCATGATTAAAAAAAAAATAATAATAATAAAATATATATATATATATATATATATATAATATTTTAATATTCATATATTATAGTAGTTGCCAATAAAACATTTCTAGTTTAAGTTAAATAACTAAAAATATTAAATAAAAATGAATACATATATAAACATATAAAAAATAAAATGCTAAATATTTTTCAAAAATTATTATACGTTTCTAAACTTGCTTGGGGGTCCCTGGATCTCAGTTTGAAAACCTCTGAAATATAAAATTGTCAAATAATTGAATTTGATCGGGTTGTATTCGATGTTTCATTCTTTCCCTTACCTTCCAAACAGTGCCGACCTCAGAGGACATGTCCAGTTTAACACCAGAATCAAGCCCAGAGTAAGAAACACTTGCCAACCCAATGCCAAAAATTTTGTCAAATAATCTGGAAAAGTCATTTGGAAAGCACTGCATTCAGTCACTGTATGTTGTACATTTTTATGTTTCATTTATTTATATCCTGAGGTCTACTTATAACGTTTGGAAAATCAAAGGCAGTGACAATTCACCCTTTCATCTCTGACCACTTTTGCTCCTGTGCTTTTCGGTTAAACCCAATTTGCATATGAAAACATCTCGATTTGAATCAGATGCATTATAAATAATAAATGTTGCGAACACAGCCCTTCAGTGTCGAACATCCAACAGGGAATGTTTAAGAGCCGTCCTGCAGGTGCTCACAGGAGTCCTGGTGACTTGCATGTGCTATTCAGGGAAATACATTAATGATAATGACCTCCAGCTTTTAATTCTTCAGTGTGCTGCATCGCTCTGATGAGTCTTACAGATCATCCAAGTGTCTGTCTGTGTGTCTGTGGTCCGCCAGGCTGGCTAAAAGGTCCTGGTTTGGGAATTTCATCAGTCTGGAGAAAGAAGAGCAGATTTTTGTGGTCATCAGAGACAAACCTCTTAGTTCCATTAAAGCGGATATCGTCCATGCCTTCCTCTCTGTGAGTCTACCAGCTGATATGTGCATGATTAGGCATTTTAATAAACTAAATGGATCGCATATACCGCTGCTCAGACGTTTAAGGTCAGTGAGATTTTCTGATGTTCTCTAGACTATTAAACTAATTGTTTAGCATTATTATAATTAAAAATAACTGTTTTCGCTTTAATATATTGCAAAATGTGATTTATTCCAGTGATCAAAGCTTCAGTGTCTAGTGATGCTTCAGAAATGATTCTAATACGCTGAAACATTTCTTTTTGTTATTCATGTTCAAAACGGCTGTGCTGCTTTATATATTTATGATTCTTTATGAAAAGTAAGTTCGAAAGAACAGCATTTATTTTAGTGCCGTCAAACGATTAATCAGTTTTATTTACATAATATATGTGTGTGTACTGTGTATATACACTCATATGGGACATATTTAGAAAATATTTATGTATATATTTATATTTATACATATTTCTTATATTAATATAGCATGTTTTTCTTAAATATATACATGCAGGTGTATTTATATATACATAATAAATATACACAGTACACACACGTATATTATGTAAACAAAAACTTATTTTGAGAGCATTAATTTATTTGAAATGTTTTATAAATGTTTTTTATGAATGTTTTTAACTGCCAGTTTTGATCAATTTAATGATGAGTAAATATAAAAAAAAAATGTAGATATAAAAATATATTATGCATATCAAAATAAGATTAATTATTTATTGTATCATTAATTATTATTAATTTAATTATTGTATCATTTTACAAAAAAGAACTCTGGTTTGACATATTGACCTAATATTTTTATATTCTGCAACTCAAATGCTAAAAATTCATCCATAATGAGTGAACATAAGGACACATTGATAATGTATACAGCAGTAAGGAAGAGTCTTTCTCTCTTGTGTTTGTCTTCAGATTCCGTCTCTCAGTCACAGCGTAATCTCTCAGACGAGTTTCCGAGCCGAGTATAAGACTTCTGGAGGTCCATCTGTCTTCCAGAAACCCGTCAAATTCCAGGTAGACATCTCGTTCTCCGAGGGGGAACGAGAACGGGAGCGGGAGAGAGACAGGGACGGACAGAAGGATTACGGGATCTACAGCGTAACGTTTAGCCTCATATCAGGTGAGAAGAATTGCTATGTGTTGTAAATGAGTTTGGTAAAGGTCTGTTAGTCCGTAAAGTGTATCAGAGCTTTCAAGAAAACTAGACATGAAATATCGTTCACTCAAAGCAGTGACACAAATTTTCATCAGGAGGCGTCTGTTTTGCCTCCCTAGAGAAATAAAAAATGAAAGCTTTCACAATGTATGCTCATGACTTACATGGTCTGTTTGAATGCGTCGTTTTGCAGCATTTTGCAGAAAACACTTCTGCTGCTATTGAGGTGGATACGGGAAAGATTGGGGACAGGTTTGGTGGTATGGGTAGATTTAAGGGTGGTTTAAGGTGTAAGGGATGGGTCAACTGTGTATTTATACTACATATAGGTATTAAAATATCAGTACAGTGTAAAAACATGTATGTACAGTGTAAGTGCATTGAACCAAATTATTAATTTAAATGTAATTACATAGTAGTTAAGGCCACCTAATGTAAAGTAGAAGAATATAAAGTAAGATAGAAACTAGTATAAAAATTACAGAAAGTCAAAGATACCGTGGTGTTGGATTAGCTTTAAGTAATTTTCATTAAATGGAATAGAATATTTGAATTAGCATAAACAGTATGTGTGCTATTAGACTGCACTAAAAACATTTAAATATGTTAATGACACCATTTATGCTTGTTAATTTTATCGTATTTTTCATTTCCATGAAACTTGGATTTCATAGCGTGAGATTATATAATTTATTATAGCAAGTGAAGTTGTTACATTAAACGTTAAAATTGAAATCATTGCCATTCAAATTAACTTTATTTATTTGACCAAACAGTGTGTTTTCATTACGAGCTACTCTCTGTAACTGCATGTCAACTAATTCAAATGATTTTGGCTACTAACTAGTTAGGGTAGGTTTAGGATTAGTGGAAAAAGTTGACATACACTTGCAAAGTTATGATGTTTGTTCAAATGAAAGCATCAGAAGATATTTTAGAAGATAAGCAGACAGTTACTTACTGTTAGGAGAATGTCTGAAGAGGACTATCGAAATTAAGAGTTATTTTTTGTTTAATTGTTCGTAGGACTTTGATCGTAATAAAAAGTATGTAGCGTCAGATACGTTATTGTTCCATAAGCCTATAACATGGAAATGATATCCATTCATTTAATGTCAGAGTTCACTCAATTGTACGATTTGATTCGTCAGGTCCAAGTCGCCGGTTTAGACGAGTCGTTGAAACAATCCAAGCCCAGTTGCTCAGCGCTCACGATCAGCCCATGGCGCAAACTCTTTCAGGTAAGAACGGACGCGTGTCACGAATTATTCAGCACGCTTCCACTCTTCCATAGCCTTTTTCCTCTCTACGCTAGATGAGAAGAACGGTCGCCCTCCCAGAACGCCAACCAGACAGAACTCCCGGCGCTCAGAGGGCGGAGCCGACCGCTGCGAGTGGGTGGAGCGTGGAGAGGGCGGGGTTTTACTGCAGCGCAGGGGGTCGGGAAGAGAACGAACCCGCCTGCTTTCCTCCAGTGGGACGCAATCACAGCCCTGAGCCAGAAATGTTGCGAAGAATCAGTCCAGATACGAGCCATGATACTCAAATGTTTCCTTCCTTCTCCCCTTCTCACCTCGGAACAGCATGATGGTAAAATGTGTTTTTAAAGGAGCTTTTTGAGAGTCTAACGAAACCAAATACTGATACGCATTGGGATGCTACCAAGCGAGAACCGTCTCTTCGACTTCTTGGAGCGCCTCCAAACGTTCTTCTGAAGCGTATTTAATTTATCATCCTGGACAATGCTTTGATTTATGCTGTATTTTCTCTCATGTGATTTGGATGTAATGTGAAAAACTTGAGTTTATAATGACATTCGTGATAGGAAAGGTTTCGGTTGGGGGTAGCGCACCATCTGTTCCTCACAGGCCTGGTATCCGTTTCATCAATCGAGTAATTATAGCAACGGAGACGTTAGTCCAATTTAGTCCGAATTTTTTATCCTCCGAGAAAACAAGTAGAGATCCAGATCCAAAAGCTATCAGCACCACGAGTCTGCTCAGTCATATGCAATAAAAATCAATAAGCTACAAAAGATTCAGTTTAACAAAGCTGCACATGCTGAATCTTTTAAAACATGATTACCTCCTCGAGCGGACAGACTCATGGCCATCTTATAACCGTAGTTAACCACCGTTGCTCACCAGCCCTGTGTCAGCTTCATTTCCACTCGCCATAGAAATGCCGCATGCTAAATAACGTCAAGCTTCGGCCCCTAATGCCCGATCGTGATTGTAAGACATTTCAGATCTAAATCTGGCCTCGATCCGCCCTTTCGGCAGCTCAAAAGTACGGAGGATTCCCGTTACTGTTGTCTCCGGCGGGAGTTCAGATGTAGAGTTTCCCATCTTAGATGCCAAAGGGAACGGGAATCAATCCGAAATATTAAAGGACGCTCATCCCGATTCTCTGTTGCTGCAAGACGTTTGGTTGAAGGCAACCAAGTGAATGTCGTTGACTATTTTAATAGCGAATTTTGGTTTATTGGAAATCACTTATTTGTATATTACTCCTGCGAATTCAAAAATGGCCATTAGGTGTACATATGTATGTTTAAGAAAGAATTGAATGTCTGAGGTATTAAAAATACGTATTTCGGGGGAATGGCAACTTAATCTGTGGTTCACTTTTCTTTTGGACAAGCACGCATGCGTGCTTTGTCGGTTTTAAAAGATAAAAAAAATGGACTTTTTATGTCGTTTGGCGGAAAGGCAGAAATAATTACAAGATTTCGTGAAGCCTCCCCCTCACCTTGTCAGTCAAACGGATTGCTTTTTTATTTCAGTTCTCCCTACAAGCGCTCTTAAAAATAAAGGTTCTTGTTATGGTTTCACGAAGAACTTTTAACATCCATGGAATCATTCCATTTCGCAAATGGTTCTTTAGATTATTAAAATGTCACACAAAGAAAAAAAAAATGGTTCTTTTACTCAACGGACAAATCTGGTTCTTCTACGGCATTGCAGCAAAAAAAAAAAAAAAACTACTATTTTTTTAAAGAATAAAGCTGGAACGGAAGAAAGCGTTTCAAATTCCCCCCCAAAAATCACACGCTTCACCTTTAAGAAGAAAAGAGAGAAAGGGAGAAAAGAGCTCTCTCTTGCTTGCGCGGTGTTACCGTAATGAGAGCGAAAGAAAGACTTCCTCTGGACATTATCTGATGAGGAAAATGTGCTGTACCTTGCGACCTAAAGAGGAAATTGAAAATTTGAATGGTATTGTAAGCAAAATAAGCCATTGTCTAGGCCACGGACCTTGCTCGCACCATCACGAAATATGTACATTCACATCAATTTGTCTCCAATTATGATTATGATACAGTATAAAATATGAAATTGATCTCTTTGTACAGCACTGCTTTGTCACTGGGCTTCCGTGCAGCGGTTATGCAACTGATCCAGCGTAATATATCCGAAAGAGGGACGCTCTCTCTGTATAAACGGCTTCTCTGCTCAACGGTTGTCACGAATCCTGTAAATGTGATCCAGTTTTTGTATGTCTCTGTGAGTTTTAAGTTGCCTGCGTGTCAGCTCTTATCAATTTTTTATTTATTTATTTATTGTATGGAAATCGGTTGGCACCGAAAGGCCACTTATATCATATTTATATAGTCTAAGCAAGGTTTGCCGTTTTGGGCAAGCAAACCGTAATCATTAAAAAACCGGCCAGTCCAAATCTGAGGAAAGCACTGTCCATTTATGCTGCAAAAAAAAAGAATAGCGTATGTGTTATATTTTTGCATCATAGGTAATGGCACAACTAATTGGACATATCATAACTTGCATTGGCTATCGGTTGGTTAACATCGGTATATGTATTTTTAGGAATAACAACCACTTAGGAACAGCATCGTCAAAGCAATATTGATTTTGTTTTCATGTTAAAACTGTCCAGGTTTCAGTCGCTTTTCTATCTGTGGTTATGTATGCGTGCGATATATGTTGACATCTCATTGGCCGAGAGTGAGCGGATCATGATCGTGCATTGGGACATTCGTGCACAGAGAGTCATGTGGACGAGTGCTCTGCATGTCGGACCACATTGCCCCTTGTATATCTGCTTTGAAAGTAAACATCTGTGTGTGTGGACGTGCAGTTGGAATGCATTATGCTGTTGTGCACGTGTGTGTGTGTGTGTGTGAGAGAGAGAGAGAGAAAGAGAGAGAGAGAGAGAGAGAGGGAGGGAAGTGAAATGGATTCAGGATGGTCTGCTACGTAATCAGTTTAATAGGCGTCAATAAAAATAATCAACAAGGTTTACAAAGCTACAGCTTCGTGTTGTTACTCATCTTGCATGTGTTATTATACATTCATTCATTCATATCACTCCAACCCTAAAGATTGGTAAAATGCCTAATATAACATTTGTTTTAAGTCTGACTCTGGAGCTCAAAACCAGTCTCAAGTCGATGGGGTATACATTGTTTGGGTCAAAATTATGGATTTTCCTTTCATGGCTAAAATCATTAGGATATTATATGAAGATCATGTTCCATCAATATATTTAGCAAATTCCATACTGTAAATATATTAAAATATGCATTGCTAGAAAAGATTTTCATTTGGACAACTTTAAAGGTGGTTTTCTCGGTATTTAGATTTTTTTTGAGCACTCAGATTCCATATTGTCAAAATATGGCCAAATATTTTCTAATCCTAACATCAATGGAGAGTTTATTTATTCAGCTTTTAGGTGATGTATAAATCTCAATTTTGTAAAAATTTACACTTATGGCTGGTTTTGTGGTTCAGGGTCACATACATGTACTTAGGCAAACAGATAGATTTAAAAATATCTTATATAAAATATATATATATATATATATATATATGTGCAATCGATTAATTTACATTAGTCATCATATTCCGTTCTACAAACACAACTGAAATTCATTTCATGATTTGCAAGTTTGTTCTTTAAAATGAGGATTCAAAAAAACATATAAATATCCCCCTTTATCTGCCATCGGCTAACAATTAATATTAAGCACTCATTACACAGTAATGGGCAGACATCATAACTCTTTTTGCACAGATAATTTTTCCCATACTGAATTATGATTAGTCTACTAGAATACAGCCTACTTATTCCTAGCCACCCCAACGCTGCACAACATCGCCTGTTGTTTCTGTGTGCTGAAGTGGTTCTGATCCGCTGGTGTTTCCTTCAGGAAATGCAAATCAATTTTTTTTTAATTAGTCTATTCAAAGCCCGAATGAAACTTTTTTCCCGTGGGCCATTTACTGTGGTACGTGTTTCATGCGCATCTTAATTGGTTAAACGTAAATTAAATGCCCAGGAGGGTATCAGGGGGCTTTCTTTTTAATGCTTTTCCCCCCTATTGATTGGTGTTTGATGGAGCTGGCTGTTGCTGTGTTCTTCTGTCACCGCTGGATGTCAGTGATCTGCCTTTGTTCATAACAGAGATACAGAGAGCGCCACCCAGCGGTCAATATGAGAGCGACATCCTCGGATATTTACATTAAAGTTCATATTTATCCTATTTATCAGCTAAACTTGTGGTGCCTGTGTATACTTTCCAAATAATCAGAAACTAATGTCAATACTTGACACAATTAACACAATCATAGGCAACTTCTGGCAATAATACTGGTGTTATTTACATGCAAAAAAATACTTATCTAGGATATATTACGCTATTCATTAATGAGCACAAATCCAGCAAAACAGGAAGTATTTAACGCTAGCTGGAAGCATTTAATCCCGCAACGACGAAACCTAACGAGTTGCCTACTTAGACAGCATTGTTGCTCATCATAAGAGTGCAGTGTGTTTTCGTGCACATGATGCCCAAAAATGATGCTGACACAGATGCTCAAAAGTCTTGCTATCAAGCACGTGTGGTTTTGAGCTTAAATCTACGCTGAGTTTGTCCAGTTCCATGGTTTAAATGTATATTAATGCGCTAACAATATGTGTCAGTGAATATAGAAAATACAAGTGGAAGGGGCAAGTGTTCATAGCGATGCGATGATCAGTTTTGGGTATTTGTAAATGATTAAAAGTCTAAAGCTACATTGGAAGATCAGAATTAGGCTGCTAAACAGACCCGTTTATTTTGTTATAAATAATGTAGAAATGTTGCATGGGTAACACAGATTGTGTAAATAAAAATGCATTGAATTGAGTTGTGCTGTAGGGTTCAAGAAAATGTCCAAAAATGTAACATACCATGTTTTAACTAATGTACTTATCTGTTTTTCTACCGGTTTATTTCTTACAGTGATTTAATGGAAACATTCATGTAAAATGCTTGCTTGGTGTCGAACCAGTCGAACTGAAAAAAGGTGTAGGAATTAGTTTATTAACTATTTTAAATTGTTAGTAAATTATGCATATAATTACAAAAAAGAGTTTTTTTTCAAGTAGAAAGACTGAAATACTTCTAAAACGTAATCTAAAGTGCAGGCTAAAAATACACAGAAATTACTAATAAACTGCACAGTTACAGCAGGAAGCATGTTGGACTAAACATTATAAAAAAGTAGAAAGACTGAAATAATATGTGAAAGCTTGACATAATATAATGCACCGTGAATGCTTTTTCTTACTTCCGAAATCAATGTGGTACACGGTCATGCTATTTTATAGCAATCTGCAAAAATGAGTTAAAAAATAATCAAAAAGTGGTTTAATCAAATATTACCTAAAATGTGTAATTTGTCATGCAATTTAGAATCAGTGACAAATTACAATTTATAAGTAATCTACCCAACTCTGATTGCGAACTTTTTTTAAAAACCTGACTGAACGAACATAAACTTGGTACTATAATAATAACTGTATTATTACGATGCATTATGGCAATGACCTGGAGCACAAAACCAAGTAGCAAGGGCATGTCTGTAGCAATAGCCAACAATACATTACGAAATAATACATTTTTCTTTTATGCCAAAAATTATTAGGATACAAAGTAAAGATTGTGCTCCATTATGCTATTTTGTAAATTTCTCACCATAAATATATCTAACCCTAATTTTAAATGTTATATATATATATATATATATATATATATATATATATATATATATATATATATATATATATATATATATATATATTAATCTATATAAATATTGCCTATATATATATATATATATATATATATATATATATATATATATATATATATATATATATATATATATATATATATTTTTTTTTTTTTTTGTATCTCTGCCAAATATCGACCTATTCTAATAAACAATACATCACCTTTCACATAATGATTAAATCTCAATTTAAAAAAACAAACAAAAACAAAACCTGACCCTTACGGCTGGTTTTGTGGCCCAGGGTCGCGTATGTAAACATATGTTAAATGATTTGTCACCGTTCACGGTCATTGTCAAAGGTGCGGGGGGACGACTTTACCACAGCAACAACACGAAGCCCACAATGACGCTCTTTTCAGCTGAAGGCCAGACGTCGCGCATCTGCGAGCGTCTCCCCCTTCTCCGGTCTCTGGCCATTTTGGTTGAATAAGAGGGAGCGATGTGTTCCGGGAACCGCTTCTGTTCGAGGAGGTGAGGCGGACCAGACGACGCGTGAGCTCGAGCATGAGAGAGAGAGAGACAGAGGGGAGGGAGAAGGGAGAGAAATAGCAGCCTTCAAAAATGGCGTCTTCGAGGGAAAATGACTAATATTTTGAAAAAGCGAGGCCTCGAGCTCGACGTTCCGGCGAACCGTCGCGTTTAAGACAGCGTTGGGTCGAAACGCGAGCCGAAGCGAGCGAAGGGAAAGGAGCGGGATTTGCCCGAAAACGCATCGGCGGCGGCGGCGGCACCATCTTATTTTGATGCGTCGACACAGGGCTAGCCCGCGCTGCTAGCTCGCGACAACGCTGTGGGTGGAATTTAAATGTCGCGTTTGCCGTTCTCCGGATTCGTTCGCGATATCGTCGCGTGCCTAACGTAGCAGTCGTTTAACGGCCCTCGCTCGCTCGATGCATATTTCATACGAGTAAAGTAAGCGGAGAAAGGGGAGGAGAAACAAGGGAAAGGACGTATACGGTCATATGCGTCCGTCGGTAATTTATCGGTAACCAGGTCAAACCGAATTCTTCGCAGCCCGCCAGGAGCATGGCATTACTTGATCTGGTTTTAAATGAGAAAAGGCTGAAAAGGAGGTGAGTTATTTCTTTGGAGGTGGTCGGTGAACACCCCCTCTATCACGCACTCATCTCCTCCCCTCCATTTCCCTCTCCCTTTTCAATATGCTATTTTTCACTCTTATGGACTTGGTCGTCTCTCACCAGGAAGAATGATTAAAAACTGACAACGGGGCCGCGATCGTGCTGTGCAGAAGAGAGTTTTGCGCCGAAACCGTTCGCTCGCACCGTCCAAGCCGCGCGTTATTGCGACGCGATGGACAGAAATTACCCTGGAGCTGGCTTCGGTGATTTGGGCGCAGGAGCCGGATGGAGCTACGAGAGATCAGCCAAAGCAAGGTAAGCGTGCAGCCATGCTGAAAACACAGAACGACGTCCGCTGTTTGGGACAAAACAAGACCGTGCAAACCCGTGCATTTGCATCTGACTCTGACGACGCATTTGCGTAGGATGTCAGAAGGTATTAGTGTAGCTATTGTTATTCAAATAAGCGAGGGATTGCAGCTTTGGAAATTCAAGTGTGATTGATGGACTAATGTGCGGTTTGGGGAGGAGAGGGAAGAAAAAAAAAAGGGTGGGGGCGGGGTGAAGTCTGCTCGCACGATTTTAGTCCAGATCCCCCCTCGTTGATTCGTTTAGCATCCCCCGATGAACGAGGGGCTCGCTCGGGTCAAAGCCTTAGCGAGAAAAGATCGCCGAAAAGAACGCGAGATGCTGCAGCTCTGCCCGTTTCAAACGACCCCGTCGATTAAAACACGATCAGTCGTAGCGGCTGCGTCGGAAGCGCACGTGTGCCGTTATAGCGTTTTGCGGAAAAATATTCCTCATTGGTTCGTAAATCGTGGAAACAATGCTACGCGGCCTCTGATGGTGATGATGAGGGGCTACGCTCCCGTTCAGCTGACGTTGGCTAACCTCGTCGTGCTATTGTCGCATGTGGGCCTAGTATTGATTTCGGCTAAAACGAACGCTCTAAAACCCACGTTGGGTTTTGCTTCGGGCCGGCGGAGATAATAAAAAAACGCCCATCGTTTCCGTCGAGGCGTCGGTGAAGCTAGCTGTCGCGCTCGTTCTTCTGAAGATGGGAGCGACCTGCGCTGCTTTGCTAACGAGTTAGCATTCGATGCTACGCTCACTGTCACACACCGAGACGTACAAATCGTAGCTTAGATAAAAACGTAAAAATAAAAATCATTTTCATGAAATAAGCACAATTGGTGTCGTATTTCAATAGCTTCGGCTTCTAAGTACTTTACTGACATACGCGCTCAGTGGCGAGATAATAATAAAAAAAACGTTAATAACAATTTACAGTATATAATAGGCCTTTATTTTTAACTAAAACATTCATTTGCTACGAAAGTGGCTGTTGGGATGCACTTCATTTGCCATATTGCATTTATTTGTTTTATTATTGCAAGTATAATAAATATCCCAAAAATGCTGTCCAGGTGCTTTATTACACAGTCTTCCTATTTTAATATCTGAGAACGAGAATGAATGAGATCTCAAGTAAAATAGATATATAGGATATATTAACAATAGCTTACTATGTTTCTGTTGTGCAGAATAATAATAATAATGTTAATAAAGCGATGCTGACTGTTTGCGGAATAAGACATTGTTTAAGAAAATTATTGTGCGGTTTTTAGTGTGTAAATTCAATATATCAATAATGCTCTTCAGGTTTATTATTTTTTTTATTGCATAAGGAAGCCTGTTATCTTAGTATCTGAGAAGTGTTCTGAATGAAATTGTCGCGGTTGATGGATAAGATAAGGATAAGTTAGGATCTTTCAGCGCCAGATATGTAAATAATCACCGGTAAAAGTAATTATGTCGGATATTGCAAATCTAAATATTAAAAAAGACAAAACAGCACATTATAAAAGCTAAATTACTTCTTTTTAAATATTTAAACTCAATGAACAACAACAAATAACATTAATACCTTTTCTTTTTACCTTTTCTATTTAATGATGTGATTTATTATATAAGTGACAGTTTTGAAGCTAACTTGTGATCATCTGATACATAAATCCACTTGCCCGTTGAAAATTATGAATTTTGAACTAATTAGAAATACCTAATAGAGTTGAATTACAATTTAATTACACCAGTATAATAATAACATTTCTACTTAAATATTGCCTATTCACAAACTTGGTTATGCATTAGTTACTGTAGAGAGATTACCATAGGAAAACTGCTTAATACTTGCTTCAAGCCTCATTTATAATTAATGCTGATCTCTGTTGATCTCTGGTTTTGTCAGCTTGGTGTACGGCAGCTCTAGATCATCACATCCAGAGTCTGAACTTCTTCATCGCCAAGCCTACGCCACTCCCCATCCCCTGCAGGGTTATGCTACCAATCACCATCCTGGTGGATCTGGCCAGGGTGGGGCTTGGGGTGCAGCTGGAAGGAGCCTGGGTGAGTGACATTACTTTGACTTTACGTTCAGACGTTCATCTGGTTTGGTTGACGTGCACAGAAGCACACATCTCATTTTTATTCGCGATGTATGCTGGTCATTTATTGATACCGATAAGTGATCGCAGAATATTGTTAATCACAGCAAGCCCAGAAAAAAATTGATTTGTTGAAAATGTGATTGATTGATTGATTTGCAGCGAAGGATTAACAAGTTTTTTTAGAACCAGGCTTGTCACACATCATACCAAAATTTCAGTGGTCCATAACAGTGTCATCCAAATATTTCAGCAAAATAACTTGAAAAGTGAAATATTAATGTCCGCGATTAGTTATTTAAAACAAGTAATCAAACAGTTATAAAAATAAGAAAAAAATACAAATTAAAAGCAGTAGATCAAAAATGCTTGTATTAGGGCTGGCTGATTAGACCAAAAATTATCATAATTTTTTTTCATATCAGTCAATATCGATAATTATCACAATAAGTGTCAAATCTTTATTTATTTCAAGTTAAAAGCTAGATTTGTGCTCCAAAGTGAACGGTAAATCAGACCGTTAGTTTTCCTTAACACAATAAATAATTTGAGTAAAATAAATTTCTTAGTTTTAGTGCATGTTGATATATATATATATATATATATATATATATATATATATATATATATATATATATATATATATATATATATAGTTATATTGTTTTAAATCAACAAACATAATTGTTTTGTGTAATAATATTAATAATAATAATAGTACTTTCTTTTCTCTTAAAAATTCACATTTGTAGTAGTAGCTTGAGTTTGGATGCAGATGCAAATTTTTGCTCATTATCAAAATCAGTAAAATCTTTATAAATTGTATTAACCTCACATTTGAAATTCATTATTCTGACTAAGTTTTTTTTTTAGTTGATCACATGCTATAAGTTATAAAAAAAAACCTACTAAGTAGTCTGCACTGAATTACTAGAAAATATATGAATATCTGCTGTAAGTGTTTTGACTGAGAAGCAGGTCTGTTTGCATTTACTTAAGACCAAATGAATTGTGTTTACATCAATACTCCTCCAAGACAAGTATGTTGACCAAGAAATGCATGGGAATTAGAGCATGCACGCAAGATCTGTGCCTTTGAAAGCTTAATATTTTGTATTGTAAAGTTTGCAGAGAGACCGTTAGTAGGGCTGTGCGATTAATCGAAATTGTCATAAAATCACGATTTGAGCGTGCACGATTTCTAAATTGCTTTATAGCACAATTCTTTCCGCACCCCTGACCTCCAGCAGAATGCTGTCTGAACCAATCAGAATGCAGCGAGCCTAAATGGAGCACTAGAACAGAACAGACCAAGTATACAGACTCAAAGCCATGTTCACAGACGCTCTGTGATGTATATGAGGTGCATATTTTTTCCACACTCATGTTAACTGGTCAAAGCGCACACTACAGGCGGTTGCGGTCCGGCAGTGTGCTCCAGGAGCGATGCATCTGCAGCAGTCAAAGAACTTATACTAACTTTAAATACTCTTTTCAGCAGTGCAGAGATTGTTTCCGCATCGTGTCTATTTTTGCTTTGCTGCACGTGCTGAATTAAAGTGACAGCGCATTGTTCGTGTTACAAAATTAACATGGATTGACCCAGAAATATAGTAATCACAGCATAAACATGAGACACAGGTACACACACAAACCAACCTGGAAACATCTGTTCTAGAGATATTTTGTCACACCTTTAGTGATTGTTTTGATTTATGTCTGTTTTAGAGGTTTATTTTTTAATAAAGCTTTTTTGGAAATATGTTTCAAATTCACACTGAATGCATTTATGAGTATAAATCATCTCTGTGTGAGCCAAAATCAAAATTGAGCAAAAAAAGTTTTTATTTTTTTGTCGCATAACCTTAACTGATAGCCTATTGTTACATTCATATTTTTCTTGTAGTATTGACTTTTTACAGATGCACCAATACTTTTGATGTCCTTTATTAAGAGGATATGTCTTTTGTATAGAATGAATGCTGTTTTTACCAAATGTGTTCATTACATGTGTGTTTTTCCATATATGTGTTTTTCTTAGGCCTGTCTGGACTTTTTGATGCTGGGCTGCACCATGCAAGTCCGTCAGGCCCAGATCCATCGGTTATGAACCTTATATCTGCACTAGAGTCCCGGGGTCCACAGCCACCTCCCTCTGCTTCATCTCTCCTATCTCAGTTTCGCACTCCATCATGGCAGACCGGTAATCTTATCTTACTGAATTATTTGAAGTTTGCACAAAATTAAAGTAACGTATTTGATAAGGATCAGACCAAGAATGCACAGTCACTGTTTGCATCAGATATGTTGAATGTATGGAGGAATTGCTGGTAAACTGTAAGTGCATTCAGCCAGCACTGGCAACACTGTTGCCATAGCAACAACTTGTAAGCCACATAATAAAAAAAATATTAATTGGCTCTTTTAATGACTCCGTGTGCACAGATGTCAAAACCAGCATTGTCTTTGCAATATTATTTTAGTATGTGTTTTCTTAGCCTTAGCTTTTGTCTTTTCTTTGTGTTTTTTTTTTCTCCAAATTTTAGCCATGCACACGCCAGCCCCTGCAGAGCTATTCATCTCTGGCGCCCTTCCTGGATCTGGATCCTTCCCATCCTCTTCTGCTTTGTCTGCCTATCAGCACCCAGCGCCATTCTCTGGGCGGTCCTTTCCTGGTGTGACCCCCTCATTGTCCTTACAGGACACGCCCACTTTCAGCCCCACCTCAAATGGCCTCCTGTCACCCCATGATCCTTTACTCCACATCAAGACACCTTCTCAGTCAAGTCTGGGCTTTGACCGCCTGTTGTCATCACAGGGTGCAGCTGCAGCTTATCGCGGAAGTCATGATCCTACTGGGGCTGGAGTGACGTCTGCTCAAGCCTCCTCTGCAGCTTCAGTTTCTGCCCGCCATTTACCGTCTCATCAGTTCAACTTGTTGTCCTCCCAGCTTCAGGACCAGTCCTCCCAGTTGTACAGTGCCTCTGTATTTTCCTCAGCCCCTGCTACACCTCAGCCAACATCCCAAGAGCGGACAGTACCAAGACAAGACAGTGTAATTAAACACTACCAACGTCCCTCTCCAGCACAAGCCCCTTCATCCACTCCTCACCCGCTGCAGCACTATCTTAGCTGTGGGGTGTCAGGATATCAGCAAGCCACTCATACTCGCCATGCTGGTCTCTCTTGCAGTCCACTGGGTGAACACAGTCCTTCCTCAGACCATAAACCTTCCCCCAGGACTGAACAGTACAGACCGATAATCCAACCTTCTTATGGGTCCTCATCATCCTCATCCTCTGGAGGGGCTGGAAAAGGAACTAAGAGCAGCTCCAGTAGTGGATACTCCTCTTCTGGATCTGCGTCCTCTTCCAGAACCCCTCACACACCACCCTCTGCCTCTTCTGCTTCATCCTCATCTTCATCCTCTTCCTCCTCCTCAGCGCCTGCTAGTGCTCGTCAGTCTAATTCCATTCCAACCTCCACTACTGCCTCTGCATCCTCACGACAACAACCACCAACCCAGACTGTACCCCCTCCACCACAGTCACATTCCCAGCCCCCTCAGAGCTCCTCTAACTCCACTCAGCAAACCCTTCCCAAGTCGTGCCTCTCGGGTTATGGATCCCCAGTGGCTCCAGTCAAGTCATCGAGTGGTCTAACTGGCCAGACCCCTCCTCAGCCACAACCCCAGTCTTTCTCTCCAAGTCAGCCTCCTCCATCACATCTTTCCCAGTCATATGGGGGATTCAGTTCTCCACAGACCCATGATCTTCCTTCAGCTAGGACCTCTGGAGTAGCTAAAGGGTATGGGAATTTGGGAAGTCAGTCATTTTCAGCGGAATCAGTATATGGAACTGATTCAGGTTATGGGTCTCTGCCACCATCCTTAGGAGGTGCTGGAAGTCCTTCAATGGGTTATGGTGCATCAGGACACTCACCTGCCCTTCTTAGGTCAGGAGCAAGTGGTGGAACAACTGGTGGTAGTAGTAGTGGAGGCAGTACAGGAACTGGAGGCAGTGGTAGCGTGGGAGGTGGAGGAGGTGCTGGAACTTACCACATCCCTGATTCAAGCCCATCTCCGTCTAGCAATTCTGGAATCATCCGCCCTGGTCTGCATTCTCCTGCACCTTCACGACCTGCTCAGTCACCTGTTGGAACAGGATCCAACAAATATCTATCTTCCGTTCTCTCACCTTCATTTCTGCCTTCTCCACAAGGGTACCCTGACACAAGAGGACCTCGATCACAACCCTACCACGCCTCTGGTCCTCCCAAAACAAAGTCAGATAACAGCATGCTTGGTGTAACAGAGTCTAGGTCACAACAGGATGATGATGTAGATGACGATTTCCTTATCCAACACCTTCTTCAAGCCCAGAGTCCTGCTCCTCAAACATCCCATCACCATGCTTCTCAAAGCCATCATTCCTCACAACCCACCCAGCAGCCTCCAGTACTTCCAGCCCAGGATGGAAATAAAGGGCTTGCTTATGAGATGAGCAAAAGCTCAGAAGAGAGGTATCACCTTCAGAGTGTTATTCGAACACATAGTGCCACCTCTAATGCTGCCGTCTCTGGCACAGGGAGTGGAGCTGGACTGGACAGTCAATTGGAGATGTCCCTAAAGAAACAGCACCAACAACAACAGCATCAACAGCAACAACATCAGCAGCAGCAGCAGCAGCAACAACAGCAGCAGCATAAACAACCACATCAACAACAACCACAGCAGAAGAGCAACAGAACTGTAAGTGATGGAGGACGAGGAAGTTCGGATCAAACACATTCCCATCCGCACCATCATCACGATTCTCTGGGATCAGTGGTGCATTATGGGCGGGGTGACCCATATTCACAACACTCCATTCCACAACACTCCACCTCTCACCATCAACACACTCCACATACACCAACCCACCCCCACCTACACTCCCACCCGCACATGGATCTTCAGAAAAAGCCTCAAGATTCAGGAGATATGACTTACATACGCAAGACACCAGATGTGCAGCAACATCACCATCAGCATCAGCAGGCACATCAACAGCAAACTCAGCATCATCAGTCGCATCCACAGCAACATCAACAACAACCACAACAGCAACAGCGTCACTCCCAGTCACAGTCGCTTATGGACTCTCCCACTGACCAGTCTCACCAATCCCCTCATTTGTTGCAGTCTGTGTTGTCCCACACCCGCAGCAAGATAGACCCTCAGCAACAGCAGCATTCTGTAAGCCAACAGGCTCTTATGGAAGCCACTGGGGGAGTTGTTTCAGCAGAGACCCATTCCCAGCCCCAGACATCCCAGCTCCAACTCCAGCTTCAGTCCCAGGCTATGGAAGCAGCTGCTCACTATGGTCATGGTACCCAGCAGCAAGACCAGAGCCGTCCTAAGTCTAACACAGTATCTTCACTAGACATGCTGGAGCATTCCCTCTCTCGGACATCTAGCCAAGAGGGCGCAATGGTGGATGAAAGGACAGGAGGTGAAGGAAGCAGGGGAAATTCTGGAACAGGAAGTGCAGGAAGTGTAGAAAGGCGTCAATCACAAGAGCAGCAAAGACTTTCATCTCACCATCCAACACAGCACCATGCCTCAGAGTTGCACTCATATCTTCCTGAACCAGACATGAGTTTATCGACAACTTCCCATGGACACCACCTTTCCCACCATCACCACCAACAGCAACAATCGTCACAAGGTCCTCAACATCCCAACTCCCACCATCAACACCCTCACCCTTCCCATCCTAATCAGCAGAGCCATCATCACCTTCCTTCACAGGCCTCCTCAGCAGCTTCTCAACAACAAGAGCAGTCTCACCCCTCTCAGATTCCACAACCTCAGCTTGAGCAGCATCAAGGAGAGCCCCAGTTTGACACCAGGAATTCAGCAGTGAAATCAAATCAAAACCAAAATCAAAGCCAACATAGCCAGAGGTTTGTTCCTTTAACATCCATCTGCTTTCCTGATGCTCTTCTTCCAGATGAGGACCGTTCATTCTTTCCTGGAATGGAGGATATGTTCTGCCCAGAGGAGTACAAATCCACTTGCTCAGGAGGAACTGGGCAGGGACAAGATGGGGTTGCACCTGGCCAAGCAGTGCAGGAAGGAATGGAAGGAATTAAAACAACACCCGGAGGAGGAGACAATACAGGTCCAAGTTACGATATGCTTGGCCATCACAGCGACCAGGGGTACGGACAGTATTGCCATGATCTTTCAGAACCTGACAATGGAACCATGCATTTGGATCTTGACTCCTTAAAGACTCATGAGCTCCCATCTACAGTCAACACAGAGCAACTTGGACTGATCCAATCTCAACCAGCCGGCCTTGGAATGGGCACAACTGGAACTGTGGGGGAGGCATCTGGTGCCAAAATGGGAGGTACTGGGGGACCTGGTTCTGGATCTGGGGGTCTTACCTCTCCCATCTTCTGTTCCTCTCGCCCAAAGAAGCTGCTAAAGTCAAGTTCCTTCCATCTGCTTAAGGAAAGACCTGATCCAAACTCCTTGCCCAAGAAGAGCTATGCACAGGAGTATGAATTTGAAGATGATGAGGATAAGGCTGATGTCCCAGCTGACATTCGGCTCAACAGCCGAAGCCGACTTCCTGATCTGATACCAGACCTTGTGTCCAGTTGTCGCAAATCAAGTGGTGTGGGAGGGGGAACTTTAAGCCCTTTAATGGGTGATCTAGATTTTGGTTACCCATCTCTCGGTCCCCCTCCACAGTTGATGCCACAAGATGGACCGAAGAAAAGAGGCAGGAAGCCCACAAAGCCTAAAAGAGAAGGGCCTCCAAGGCCACGTGGACGACCACGTATACGCCCATTGCCGGAACCTCACCACTCTAGGGGTATGATGGGAGAATATGGAACAGCATATGTTCCTGAAAGAGGCAGAGGCAGAGGAAGAGGCAGAGGCAGAGGTAGACGGGATGAATCTATCATGGACATGGAGATGGCCAATAAAGACCAAAATCAGATGTATCAGCAACACATGCAGCAGCAAATGCATCACCAATCACAGCAGCAGCCACAGCATCAAGAGCCAATCAAGCCCATCAAGGTAAGATGTTCAAATTTAAAACTATAATCACTTCAAAATATCTCACAAAAATTTGATAGAGATTGATGAGTTTTGGATATTTAATCCTACATGCTTGTTTCCCTAGCTATAACGTTAAAATAATTATTTGCTTCTCAGTGTGTGTCATTATTTTATTATCTGTGGATTCCTAGTATAGTGCACTATGATTTCCGCAGTACAGAAAACACAGATGGTATCACAGAATTTCAGAATTTACTGTATAACATGGAATGTCACGCCAAATTTTGAACAATGAATTAAATTGTGATATGGACTTGGGACTGTGAATATTAAAAAGCAAAAATACTTTTTAAAATGAATCGCATATGATTAATTGCACGTTCTGAGTTTCTCTGTTTAAATGAACCCATCAAAATAAAAGTTTGGTTTAACTTGAAGAAACTGTGACAGAAATATAGTATAGTAAATACAGTACTGCTACTAATAATAAGACTATTATGAAAAAGTAATATTTACACAACACTGTATTTCTGAAAAAAAATAAGTATTTCTATTCAAACTCTCCACTGCTCAAAAAAGCTTTTTATTATTAAAATTTGGTCAGCTATTAAAATGGATTTTAGAAATTTAATTAAAAACACAGAATTAGGTAAAAATACAACTGAATATGAGAGAAAAAAAGCTATTGCATAGGTCTATAAGTATATATTTTTTGTAAACCTTCAATAAATTGCTGTTATATTTTGCATGTTTCATGCTTTTTAATTAATGACACAGAATTAGGTAAAAATACAACTGAATATGAGAGAAAAAAAGCTATTGCATAGGTCTATAAGTATATATTTTTTGTAAACCTTCAATAAATTGCTGTTATATTTTGCATGTTTCATGCTTTTTAATTAATGACATTAAATCTAACCATTTAACAAAAAAACTAAAACGAAATTTGTGGGAATTCATAGTTATTCGTACTAGTAGAACTTTGGTAACATTCCAAGTTATTTTCTATAATGTTTTGTTTCCCTTTACTAGATTAAACTTCCTATTGGAACCATGTCATCTTCTGATGCCTTGTTGCGGACAGACTCTTTGTCAGGCACTGATCCGGCTCTCTCAGATGGTTCCCTTGGTTCAGCACCCTCTTTGGGATTGAGCCCTGGGACTCCGGGAGTGCCTGACATGAACAGACCTCAAGACAAGAAGTCTAAATCCCAAGAGGTATGAGAATGCATTGTAGAGTTGTGTTTTCATTAGCATATTTAATTTTTTTATCTTTTTTATCTAACAATAAATTCTGTGCTTTATTTTTAGTTGGAAGAGAAAGATTCAGAGAAGACTGGGTTCGTTGCCTCATTTCTAGATTTTCTTAAGTCTGGAAAAAGGCCATCAGGAATGTCAACGGGCTCAGCTGACAGCACTGGAAATGAAGATGGGTCTCCTGGGAAAAGTGGAGGCATTCGCCCATTATCCCCTCAACCGCCACCTCCCCCAGCTGCTGCAGCTGTGTCTGGATATGGAGATGGTGAAAGTGATGGAGGACTGTCTTTGGGTGGCTGTCCCAGCCCATGCAAGCGCTTGGATGAAGAGCTGAAAAGGAACCTTGAGACATTGCCTTCCTTCTCGTCCGATGAGGAGGACTCTGTCGGAAAGAACCAGGACCTGCAAAAGAGCATCTCCTCTGCAATCTCTGCTCTGTATGACACTCCTCAGCTCACCTCCTCAATGCAGCCTCCTTCACTTCCGCCACCCCCTCCTCCACCTCCGCCGGAACCACTGACACCAACACAGCAGCCACCAGCCCTCAGCCCTCAACCACCACTTCATACACACCCGTCCTCGCATGCCCCCACCCACTCTGTTGAGCCTGCAAGATTGCAAAGAGAAGAGCAAGAAGAAGAAATGGAAGAAAAAGTGAAGGATGTAGACGAGGTTGTAGAGCAAGACAAGGAAGAAAAGGAGAAAGCCTCAGAAACTGAGCTGCTGAGTGTCCCCAAAATTGGAGGTGAGAGTCATTTTTGGAAAGTAGGATGAATTCAGCAGCTTTTGCAAATACCTTCCCTTTGTTAAAGGGATAGTGCACCCAAAAATTTCAATTGTCATTAGTTACTCACCCTCATGTTGTGCGAAACCCGTGAGAACACAAATTAAGATATAACGCAGCATTGACAGCAAGGAAACTACCACTTTCAAAGTACAGAAACATAGTAAGAGCTTTGTTAAATTAACATTAATTACGAAGCCACGAGAATACTTTTTGTGTGCAAAGAAACAAAAATAACAACTTCATTCAACGATTTCTTGTTTTACTCTATATATTTAGGTATGCATTACGATAGAGAGTAAAATTGAGGTTGAACGACTGATGTGACGCTGCCTCTTTTAACAATGTTAAAATGACCTTTCTGGGTCTTGTGGTCGTTCCCTGGCTGTCTTTAGAGGGTCAGAAAGCTCCTGGATTTCGTCAAAAATATCTTAATTTGTGTTCCGAAGGTTTGGAATGACAATAGAGTGAGTAATTATTACAGAATGTTCAGAATGTTTTAGCTGAACTATCCCTTTAAAATAGGCCATCATTAGGACAGAATTGATTGCTCGTTTGCTGTTCCTTTGTTAATGCTGTTGGAAATTTATAGGTACTCTTCTCTCTTGCAGACTCACCCAAAGAAGCTATCGAAGCCCAAGCTCCCCCGTCTCTCCCACCAGTTTCCCCATCATCCCCTGCTCCCTCCTCCACCTCCTCGCCATCACCGCTTCCGCCCCTCCCCCTTTCCTCTCCTCTCCCTCAACAGGAGGACCTTCCTTCCCCCTCTCAGAAATCACCACCACAACAGTCCTCGTCTCCACCTAGTCCCGAAGCTTCCTCCATACCTGTCCTCTCTCCTCTACCTCCTCCTCCTGCAGAGCCTCCTCTCTCCTCCAGCCCACCTTCTCCCAGTCCACCTCCGGTACAGGAATCCATTGCAGAGCCTACCTCTCCTGAAGAGCCCCCTGCGCCTCAGATTTTACCGTTGCACTTAGCACAGAAACAGAGCGGCGCTGCCATTGTTGGCGAGACTGATGAGGATGAGAGCGAGAGTGGAGGCGAGGGCATTTTTAGGGAGAGGGATGAGTTTGTGGTACGGATTGAGGACATCAGGAGTCTGAAGGTACATTGATGCGTTCTGTTTCTCTTTTAGATCTTTGCCAGCATGTGTGTTATACACATATGTATTGTTTGTGATGTGGTATGTGGGTTTAATTTGGTGTGTCTCTTTCTAGTTGGCCCTGCAGACAGGAAGAGAGCCCCCTCCCATTTGGCGTGTACAGAAAGCTCTGCTGCAGAAGTTTTCCCCCGAGATTAAGGATGGACAGAGACAGTTTTGTGCCACTAGTAATGTGAGTCATGACCGATCACATCATTTCTAAAAAGCTGCACGCAATGTTTCAGCTATTTCTACTGTTTATTTCATTTTACTTCTTATTTATTAGCGCTGGCAAGTTATTACTGTGATTTGTTTCTAGATGTTAATATTATTTTAAAGAATGAGCAGACATTTTATTTTTGTCTGATGGAAAATAATACAGGTTGATCCCATTTACCTACACAGCACTACCATTTATAACACCTTTGTAACCATAAAGCGACATAGTGGTTACCACAAAAGCATTTTGTTCAGAAACGGCATTCTTGTAGCTTAAACTATAGAACATGTTGCTAATATTCCCAAGGTCATGGATTTGATTCCCAGAGAATGGAAATGCCTCTTAAAATTGCTTTGGAAAAAAAGATACAAGCAAATGAATAATCTAGTAGTTTGAATTCCACATATTAGTACAGTATTCATCAGCACAACGTAAAAGGCTACCCCAAATGAAAATTCTGTCGGTAATTACTTACCATCATGTTGTTTCATACCTGTTAGACCGTCATTCATCTTCGAAACACAAATGAATAAATTTTTTATAAAATCTGAGAGGGTCTATCCAGGGTTTTCTCACCAACGGAACTACCTTGAGTGCAAGGAAAACTTAAATAATAACTTATAGCTTCATAAAATTACATTTCAACCAGTAGTTACCTTGCTGTCTTGGGAGAGTCAGAAGGCTCTCAGATTTCATCAATAATATCTTAATTTGTGTTACTAAGATGATCAAATGCCTTACCTGTTTGTAAGAACGTGAGAGTGAGTAATTAGTAACAGAATTGAAATTTTTGGGTGAACTATCCCTTTGAGTGATGGGTAATTCTGTGCTTTGTTTTGAATTCAGAATTTTGTGTCACTGTAAACTAGTAATGTTGGATTTCTCTGCTTCCTCTCAGTATCTGGGTTTTTTCGGGGATGCTAAAAAGCGCTACCAGCGGCTGTATGTGAAGTTTCTGGAAAACATAAACAAAAAAGACTATGTGAGGGTCTGTTCCCGTAAGCCCTGGCACAGACCTACTGTCAACCTAAGGTATTTCGACCCCTTTATCTTGCTTTCTTGTCAAGTCAATGAGACAATGACTCCATAGACAACATTTGAGTGTAAAGGCGTCTCCTAAAAAATAAGTTCAGACTACCAAGGCACCAATGAATAATATGTAATGATCTAAGACAGATTGGAATGAGCTTTATTGATACTGTTGCTTCACTTCTTTCGGTTTCCAAATCTACTTTCTTTCCTGTAGTATTGTCATTTTTTCCACCAGCCATTGAATTGCATGCACAGGATTGCAGCAGCAGATGCAGGCATCTTTGTAGACAGGATATTGTGCAAATGTTAGATTGTTGTATCTTGTTCCCTCATCGCACTACATGTGAGGGCAGCATTTTTCAGATTTCAGGCAACGTTTGTAAGTGTAAAGGTTATAATGAACCAAGAAGCATAAAAATCAAAAACTGACAGCCAATCAGAATCCCCCCAACGTAGTGCGTTAAGATCTTTGTCATATGTTGGTGTGGATGCTGATATAGTTACTGTAATGGTGCTTAATGGTTAGCCATCTAAGGTAGGGTTGTTTGCATGTTTTGTACTGTCGAGGTGCGTGGTAAAGGTGTTGTTTTTTACTTTTAAGGAGACAGTCTCAACCACTCCCGAAGTTAACGCCACCCCCCAACAACCAGACTCCCTTAGAGAGGACCGAGAAAGACAGAGAGAAGATTAAAGAGCCGCGGGAAAGCCGTGAGAAGAACAACATTCGGCCGAAGGAGCAGCGGGACAAAGAAAAAGTGCTTAAAACCAAGGAGAAGGATGAAAAGAAAGAAAAAGAAAAGAAGATTTCACCTCCTCCTCCGCCACCTCAGAAGCCTGAGAAACGGGCAGCGGTGACAGAACGAGGGAAGGTGAAGGAGGAGAAGAGGGGCGGAGGACAGGAGAAGAAGACTGAGCGCTCTGCCAAACCTCAGCCGCCAAAGGTGAAGGCTGAACCTCCGCCCAAGAAACGCAGGATGTGGCTGAAGGAAGTACCTTCATCCTCAGACTCGGACTCTTCAGCAAGTGAGGATGAAAGTGAGTATATTTTTAACGTGTATGTCATGCATTTGTGATAAATTGACAGAACACATCACACTGTCATCTTAAATCTGTATCTTTATTCAACTGTATTATATGATTTATATAATATATATTATATATACATATAAGCATTTGTAACAAATAGTAAAAATAAGGGAAGATTAATCTCTTGAAACTATATTCATTTATTATATTTTGCTTAGAAATTCTGATTTGCATAGAAAAGAAAAGCTTGATTCAGTTCAACTCGTACTCTAACAGAATGAATGCAATGCATAACGTTAAAATAAAATAAAATATTATTATATTATTCCTGTTTTCTAAATCTGAAAAGTAAATTATAAATAATTTCACCTAGATTTTATGTTTTGTTCTTATGTATGCAGATATGAAACATTTTTTCTAAGAAACATCAAGATTTATTTATTTATTTATTTATTTTAAACTTTGTTTGAGGAATTGTCAGTGGAAATATTGTCTAAAAAATGTTACCTTTTTGTATAAAATGCATGTTTGCATGCTTTATGTAAAATATATATATTTAAAAAAAATGAATAATTTTTAAATGAAATGTGACCCATTTTTGTTGAGTTCGATCGCAAACTACACAGAATAAAAATCCAGACATGTGAAAGAATAGTATTCGGTGTAGAGTTAAGATGCTGTGTTGATGTGACTACAAGCTGATGTGTGTCTGTCCGGCAGTCTCCGTGAAAGCGGGCCTGAACACACGAGCAATGCGCGAGATGTACCGGAGCTACGTGGAGATGCTGGTCAGTACAGCTCTCGACCCGGATATGATTCAGGCTCTAGAGGACACCGAAGGTAAAGCATATGCGATTACCGTAGCGCTCCGTCATCATCAAAACATGAGATGAAATTCACCCGTCTTCTTGCGTTGCGTTTCAGACGAGCTATATCTTCCTCCAATGCGCAAGATCGACAGCCTTCTGAGTGAGCAGAAGAGGAAGCTTTTGAAAAGAGTCAATATGAACTCTCAACACCAGGTACTTCATGTTATTATTTGTGCTGTCTTCATTTTTCTTCTAGCTTTTGATTCTCTTCCATCTCCCTTAGCAACGGCGGCCACGTTTTGAAAAGCAAGGACTTTCAAGCGCTTTTTCACTTCATGTAATCAATCAATCAATCACTTTTATTCATATAGCGCTTTTAACAATACAGACTGTGCCAAAGCACTGAACAATATCAAATAGGAGAAAAGAATGTATAATAACAAGATTAAACACTTAAGTTTTATTAAATGCAGCGATGGTCTTCGTGATAAAATCCATAAATATAATCTGTTATCCTCTATCTGTTAATCTGAATATGATCTGTTTCCTCCACAAAATATAAACAAAATATTACGTATGAAAATAATTTAGGATATTAATTTAAAGTTAAATACCTAGTTACATACTAATTTCTGTTCTACATATATTATCATTGAGTAATGCCAATAAACTAAACACTACACTTACAAACTTTTGTCCCTGAATTAATAGCCGTTTCGTGTTTATTCAGTTTGTTGAATTACCAAAATTTCCAAACTTACTGTGTTGATTTCTAGTATATTCACAAATAAAGTTCACAACGCATTCTTAGCTGCTGGATTGAAATTAAAAACACTGCAGATGTTCGTGAATTTGATCTCGTTTCAGAATCAAATCAATTTTTAATACAGTTTCAGAACGGCAGAGTAAAGCATTAAACTCATTCAGGGATGTGAGCATCTACAGCAAAAAATACTAATTCATGCAAGACAATTTTGTGAGATAGTAGATTTAGATATAAATACTCATGTTGTGTTACTGTAATTCTCAATATCACAAATATCAGACTTTTTATGCAGCCTGTAAATGTTTCTCATGTGTGCAAACTGAATTCACAAATTAAACTGAAATGATGATTTTAGTATTTAACCTTGTTTATACCCTGTCGCAACCGTTTCTGCTCCACAGGATGCTCTTCACACCTTCCCTCAGATAACGGCGGAGCCGCTGGACTCGGGGATGGTGAGGGTCAGACTGGGTGGTGAATGCTACAACCGGAAAACGCTGAACCGCATCAAAAAGAGTGTTTCCAAACCACAGGTCAAACCTTCTTTTCATCTAAATCTGAACTGATTACGGCAGCTTCGCAATGTCCCACTTCTTTATTTTGAAATGTAATGAATAGTGATGTAGATTTTGAACTTAATGTAATTTTCATTTTAATTTATGCCTGTGATTAAAAAAAGTTGAATTTTCTGCATCATTATTCCAGTCTTCAATGTAATGATAATCTTTTTCTCATGAATCCTTGCTAATACTGTTGCTTCATATTTTTGTTATTATTTAAAAAAAACCCTGCTTTTATTCATCAAGACTGAATTCAATTGATCGAAAGTGACAACTCCAGAAAGAAATTATCACTGTTTTCGCATAAAATACAATTTTTTTTCTTTTTTTTTTTTTTTTTATCAGAAACTTTTTTGAGGAAGGATCATATGACACTGAATACGGGAAAAACGATTATGAAAATTCAGCAGTTTATCACACGCATAAATGACATTTTCAAATATATGTTCAAATATTTAATTTGTTCTGAATCGTAAAACTATTTCACATTATCATTGTTAAAGTTTACTATTTTTAGTGTATTTTTCAGCAAAAAAAATATAGTCATGGTGGAGCAAAAGAGACATTTTTACAGCCCTAGACTTTAAAGTGGTTTATTTTATTAGTTTATAAACAGGGGCTGCAATATTAAATGATTCAATAATTAAGACATTTTTTTAAGCCAATTATCTAATAACATATACTTGAAATAGTGTCATACTTTTTTTTGTTTATTTAGCATGCTTGTAAATAAAAAGAAACATATTTCTAATTCATTGACAGCCCTAATAATTAACGATGTAGAAACAAATTGAGACGCTAACATGTCACCCTTCCTGTCTCCTCCAGGACCTCAAGTTGTCAACAGAAACATGTCGACTCTACAGTCTCTACCATTCGCTTCATCATTATAAATATCATACTTTCTTACACTGTAAGAAAGAGGTAAGCGTTGAACGGCATTTCCCATCAGCAGCTGACCAACGCCGTGCAAATCTTCAATGAAATTCTCCCGTCTTTTTCTTTCAGACGAACACTATAGAGCAGGCTTCAGAAGATCCCGGACAAGAGGAAGTTGTTCAGCAGTGCATGGCCAATCAGAGCTGGCTGGAGACGCTCTTCAACTCCTTCTTAGAGCTGATGACCCTCAGCACCAAAGCTTAAGGCAGAGAGGAAACAAGGAAAAGGAGAAACGTTGAGGAATCGGGGAGGCCTCGATGTACAGAGAAGCTGGATTTATTGTTGCCTAGCTCTCCTGTCTTCTTCCTCCTCCTCCTCCTCGGTTTTACACGAATCTTTCTTTTTAACGGCGACGGGAGAGGACAGCAACTTTATGAACTCCTTACAAATGCCCGCAAAAAGCGCAGGATCCCTCCTGAACGTTCAGGCAAAAGGATGCGACCAAACTGAGATCCGCTTTTACCGAATTTTCGCCCGAATCCGAAGGAAATGGTACACGGAGCTACGGCTGAAGGAATATATGGCGGCGTGGAGTCTTTGTGCTTTCGGGAATTACTGACACGAGGAGTTTCGCTTCGCCTCGACGCTAGGAGGAAGTCTGTTACCGAATTTTACACGAATAATTTTGTAAGACTATAGCAGTTTTATTCCAGCTTTTTTTCCGAAACGAGAGCGAGAAAGAGAGAATGACGGTTCTGTTTTATAAACGAGCGCAGATGGGGGAAAGCAGTCACGGGATGGTGGTGATGATGATGATGGTGATGATGATGATGATGATGATGCGCGCAACGACATGTGATGACATTCAACGCTTTAGTCTACACACGTGAAACAAGCTAAAGTAATACATTTTTATTATTTATAAAGACATTTTTAACAGGAGCTCGCACATACAATACAAACCCGTGACGCTTCATATAAAACGGTTCAAATAATGTTCGTTCAGATGTTATAAATGGATCTTATTGCCACATTCTGAGCTGTCTTCCTTTTTCGCTCATCCAAGGTGGGTAGATACCGTGGAAAAAATGTATTATCCTTTTTATCTGTTACAGAAGAGAAGAGAAAGACGGAGTGGAACAAATTATTCAAGCTACGCAAACGGTATTATCGCAGTGCATTCTACAGAGAAGATAAATGGCATCGAAAGCGAAGTGTCTGGTTCCCATTAGGGAGGGATTATGTATTAGTACTATTTAAAATGGAAATTTGTTTTTATTTGTTTGTCTTTTGTCCGTATTCTGAGTATTATTTTGGAACAATCTAATACTGTGCTTCTTTCGAAAGTAAAGCCTTTGTGTAAATATTGTACAGCTCTTGACAAAAATCTCCCGGTTCTTCTGTACATGGACTATCCCTGTATTTGACAAACAAATAAAACCATCGACAACTAACTTGCGTCAAGTGAGGCAAGCGCTTTTCTCCTCAGGTTCACGGTGAGAAGTCTGCGCTCACTGGAAAGTAACTGTTGTGATAATCGCAGTTAAGTCAGATCTTTTGTTTTCTGGCTTCCACTGAACTACCGTAAATGACTAAATGTACTTTTTCTTGAACTTTGGCCATGACTTCATTGCGGTTCCTCTTTTCCCCTGTTATTGTTTATTATTTCAGTTCTTCTCCGCCGCGTGTTCTCTGTGTCTTCTCACTAACGATTCCTTACCTTTGCAGCGGGGTATTTCCAGCCAGGAAGTTAAAAAAAATTATAATAAAACGGAAAAAATGTCTAGCTTTTTCTGATAATAAATAGAAGCGGTTTGGAATGTTTTCCAAAAGCGTAACCAGAAAGTACAACTCTGACTTAAAATGTACATAAATTAGCAAATATGCAAAGTCAAAAAGTACATTGCCACTGAATTTTATTTTATTTTATTATAATTTTTTTTTATGTGACCCTGCACCACAAAACCTTAGGATGCAGTTATATGTGTAAAAATAGCCAAGCATATAATTGCATGGATCAAAATGAAGATTTCTTTGTTTTTCCCTTCTATGGAAGTCAACGGTGACTTTTATTCTTCCTTTTATTTATTTTTATTTTATATATATATATATATATATATATATATATATATATATATATATATATAAAGATTTCAGATTTTCCAGATGTATCTCTGCCACACATTATCCTATCCTAGCAAACCATACATCAATTTTATTAGATTGATCCATAATTGTATGATCTAATTTTAAAAAAAGTGAGTTTGTGGTCCAGGAGCACGTATTTTTCATTACTCTAATAACTTGCTACATTATTGGTTCCGTTAGCAATTACAAATCGAAGACTTTTATTATGTTATTTCATTGCGTAAGCTGTTTTTTTTTTTTTTTTTTTTTTTTTTTTTTTTTACCTAGTCAAAAATAATTAAACTGCAGTTTGAGATTCATTGGAAAGCGCAATTAAAAAAAAACATGATTTTTGACAGTAATGAGGGTTTTTTTTTAGATAGAAATCTAGATGTGTCAGAATTATTAGATGATACCACTCTGCAGCAAATTACCTCTAAAGTACAAATAAATCTGTACTAATTAGGGACATATGACACTAATTAATACAACAATGTATTTTAAATAAAACGCCGTTTTTGCGTTGTTTAAATCTGTCGTGTTATTTAATAATCGCCTCCGCCATCTTGCGGTCATCCTGAGGTAAGACACCCAGAGCGACGCGAGCGCTGACGTCAAAATGGGAAATCGAAACTGACACGGATTTCCCGAGTAATGTTCAACACCTGATCTTAAAACACGAACGGTTGAAGAAAGTCGAGCATTAAAGCGGCACTGGCGATAAAACCTCCCGAAGAGCTCGCCGAAGAACTCAAGAGCCCACAGAACAAACCCCTCTTTTGCTTCACACCGTTAAAGAACCGTAAGTGACGCTGTTTTCGTTATTACAGCTTACTTGTCTATTATACGAATACGTTATACACTATATTTTCGAAACGACGCGCAACGAGGTGTTTGTAACCGCGTAGTCAGCAGTGTCGCGCTCAGATGTGTTTTATGGTGTTTGTGGAGTGTGACTGTACGCTTGTGTTTTCTGTGCAGGCACGTCGCTGGTTGGATCGCATCGCTATGGCTCAACCTAAACCGCTCTTCGTGCCCTGGCTGTATGAACAGATCCAGAGGGGAAGGTATCCCGGAGTGTGCTGGACCGATGAAGATCAAAGACAGTTTAGCATTCCCTGGAAGCACGCTTTAAGACAGGACTCCAGCAGTGATGATGTCCTCATATTCAAGGTGAAAATACACATTATCCACCATTCATCCTTAACGCTTTCTATGAAGATTGTGAAGTGTGAAGTATTAAATGTGCACTTGCAATATACACAAATTTTGTAATAACGTCAAATTAAACATGCTTTAAAGTACACTTACTTTTGACCAATACACTGCGGTGTGTTACTAACACACTACTAATCTGCTTTGCAACTTTGTATAAATCGATACATGTGTAATTACGCATTTGTATCAGTCTTACAAATGTTTAATTACGAATATATTTAAATACACGGCATACATGTTACAATTAACATATGAAAACATACAAATCTGTTTTTTTTTAATCAATCATTGTGTGTTTCAGTTAATCTGCATTTGGGTTATTTTTATTAGGTTCAAAAATAACCCAAAAATACAGCTAGCTAATACAATAAAACACAATAAAAGCATTACAACATAAGAGAGACCGTACTGACTTAAATAAACTCTTCATATTTTTTTTGCAGATATATTTGTGCGTTTATTCGGCCATACAGTTTAATCGCATAAAAATAGAGTGATCAAATTGCATATACTTCTATAAGTCCTATTTAAATGGGCCAAAAGTGAATTTAAAGTACATTTAAACTATATATAATGTGCTTTTAAATATCCCGAAAACATTCAAATTCAGTTTTGCACATGTATGTATTTTTATTATATTATTTTAGGGAACCCAAGGGAACAATAATAATTAATTCAGTCGTATATTTATTATCAGTATCTTATATTTACTACACTACCATTACTACGTTCATACCTTTATATGCATTATCATCAGGCAACACCACATATGCATTGTAAAATTTTAATAAATAACCACATGAATACAAAGACTTCAGTACGGTGTTCCCATCAGAGTAACCTCAGTCTGTATTTCGTCCCGTCAGGCGTGGGCTCAGACGAGCGCCGCCGGAGATGGCAGGATAAATGGAGATCCCTCCGTCTGGAAGAGAAACTTCCGTAGCGCTCTTCGCGCGAAAGGCTTCAAGGTGATATTTGACGACAAGAACGACGCGGCTAATCCACATAAAGTCTATCAGTTTCCATCTGAAGCTCGTTCCGCAGGTAGAAAACGTTACGCTCGCTGCCATCACGGAGACTGATTGAACTGTTAAATCTGATGTTCGTTTCCTCTCCTCTCCAGCGTCAGGATCTGAGGGCTCTCAGGAGACTGATGTGAGTATCTGTTTCATCACGTCCGTCTGCTTTTTTCTTCAAAGCACTCTCGGTCGGATAAGGCACGCTGACTCGGGAAATTTGTTTTCCATTTTTAGTTCTCGCCAGAGCTATGCGGGGAAGATAGCGACGTGTTCCCTAGTAAGACAGCATTTCGTACCCAGCCGTGCGTTTGTGAGACTTTCGTCGCGATGACAGTGCTTTATTTTTATTTTATTTTTTTTAGCACATCCACAACCAGGTTTGGAGAGAGATTTCACAGGACTAAACCTCGAGGAAAGTCCCTCACGAGGTAGACTGAAAACGTATTTTATCTTTATTATATCAGGTTGTTGTACAAAAAATTACCTTTATTAAGTTAAGTTTCAATATAGTATTTTTACTATAGTGCTATAATATTTTTTGTTTTTGCAATCATGCCAATAAAGTGATGAAATATGATATAAACATAGCATTTTATGTAAAAATAATTTCTTTGTTATATATAAATCCTTCCTGGATGGAGGCAAGTTTGTTACGTATTTTTATGATCCAAATTATGATATATTAAAATAAATATAACTACACAATACTCTTATGCTCTTTGCAATTATTTATTGATTTGATTAGAAATACAGTAAAAACTGTAATTTTGCGAAATACTGTTACAATTTAAAATAACAGTTTTCTATATGAATACACTGCCCACCAAAAGTTTGGAAACGCTCTGGAAAAGTGGGGTTTTGGACAACATTGGCATGAATTTTTTTTAATTTGGGATAGTTTTGCACTGATAGGGACAACACAAACTACAAAAACAGGACAATAAATACAAAACGCTCCGGTTTCTTCCACAGTAGCTCAACTTTATATTGCCATTGTTATGTAATCAAAATAAAAAATATTATTGCTGGTCTTAAATGATAATGTCAAGTTACATTAATATACAGTATTTGCACCAAAAAACGATAAAGATTTATGCTGATATAATCCAAAACCACACTTTGCCAGGGGTGTTTAAAAACGTTTGGAGGGTAGTGTATATTTTACAATATAATTTATTCCTGTCGCATGTCTTCGGTGTTCATCATCCAATCAAATCATCCTAAATTTATGATATAAATTTACTTAAAGATATATTCAAATGTAAAATAATTAGATGCAATTTGATGTAATAAGACACACACACACACACACATATATATATATATATATATAATAATTTAAAGTGCTGTGTATCATGTATGTGTACAGCCTTTTCTTTTCTGTTCCAGTTAATGAAGTTTGGAATCCAGATCAGCTATATCTGGGGCTCGAAGATCAAGGGCCCTTCCAAGAAAGCAGTCCAGAGCTCAGCTATCAGATTACGGACACTTGTGTGCCCTTTTCTTCCCCTGAGGGCTGTGTTGGTGGTTTGGGGCAGACCTCGGCGGCTGTGTATCAAGCGGATGGAGGAGGCGTGGGTCATCACACTAGCATTCCTATGGCCAAACTGGGTAGGTGGATCCCAAGATCGTCGTGCGTTCACATCGCTTACCGCTGTTTGATCACTCACACAGCTTTATTTCCTTTCATACGTTTTCCCCGCAGAGACTTATTTTCGGATTAAGGTTTATTACAAAGGGAAGATGGTGAAGGAAGAGTTGGTGGAGAATGTCACCGGTTTCAGACTGATGTATCAGGAAAACATGTGGGTATTTTTTGTGCTCGCTTCACCGATCTTCGAGTTGGCACCGGTGGTTGTGTTTCAACAGCGCAGCTTTAACTTCCACAGGGACGAGCTCGACTCGACGGGCGGCGATCTGGCAGTGGTCCGGCTGCCCGTTCCTGACGGTATTGTGGATCAGATCCAGGCCAAGCTCACCAATGAAATTCTGAGTAATCTGGGGGGTCTGGAGGTCAGGAGGTTGGATGGCGTGGTTTTGGGTCACCGTTGGGGATTGAGCAGGATCTACTGGAGTCTATGCAAACACGAAATCAGCCAAACACCCAGAGAGCTCTCCAAAAACACACCTGAAGCTATCTACCTTTTCAGAGATTATATATCAGGTGAGTTATAGGCCTACTGTGTTAAATGGCATATTTGTCAATTTATTTAAATTTAATTTAATTTAATTTAATTTAATTTTATTAATTTTTATTTTATTATTTTTTAATTTAATTAAATTACATTTTTATTTATTATTTAATTTAATTTAATTTAATTTAATTTAATTTTATTTTATTTTATTTTATTTTATTTTATTTTATTTTATTTTTGGTTGCAGATGTTTAGTTTGTTAGATTCTTGTATGTTAGATTGGTCACCAGGAAGGTGTGCTGGATGTCATTCCCTTAGGTTTGATAGAGTTTATGCAGACAAGCCAAGAATCTCCTTCCTGCACTCTTTACTTCTTTCTGGGAGAGAAGTGGCCTGACCCCAAAATGAAGCCATGGGAGAAGAAACTCATCATGATAGAGGTTTTTGTTTTAATATTTTATGTTATTTAGTATTATTTAGTAATATTAATGTTTTAATACAAACCATAAACCCTACTATATAATATAATAGTATTTTTAAGACCTCTAAATGACTGACATGATCAAATGTGTTGTACACATTCTAGTAAATGCAATCTGAATCATACATCATGTTAAGTATAGTATAATATTACATTAAATAAAATCTTACTAAAGGTCCTGAGTCTGAAATGTTTCATATGCATTTTTTTTTTCATATTTGTCATGTTTTCGAATTCAAAAATGCGGCAAATCGAACATTATCCGATTTTTTTTTTTCACGATGGACAAAAGTAGTGTGCAAACGTGATTGGCACAAAGTGAGGTTGTATTTTTTTAACATGCAATCATTTCGGACTATTTTGTATATGCATTTTATCTGATATACATTAAAGCTATCACAGTTTTACTTGACGACCGTGTAAATATCAACATCTGCACCGAATTTTTGCATATACAAAATGAAATCAAAAGTGTGATGTTTTATGTTTCTCTCTTTATGTGGTTTGTTTAGGTTAATTTGACTTCGCTGGAGGACCTGAAGACGATGGCTGTGGCGAACGGGGCGTCTTCTCTGCAGTCGGTGGAGCTCCAGCTCTCTCTGGAGCAAATGATGGAGCTGTGTTAGAGAGGTGGAGCTGCGACCGAGACGAAAGGCCTGACCTGGCTCCTGAATTCAAACGGTTTACTTAGTGGTGGACCAGTGCTTAATTGTATTTATTGAAGGTGTGTGGACTTCAGTAATGGTACAAGGGAAGTGTCAGCGATTTTGAAGATAAGTTAGCAATTAGAAAAAGTTAAAATAAATGTTGTTTGTAAATGGTGTACATTATGATTCAAATCCAAGTCTAATGTATCTGTTTTTACACTACCACAGTGCTCTTAACAGTCTGTTTACAGTATGCTCTTTAGTCTTTTCTTGGCCTGAATCTCAAATGTTGTTTCGTGTCTTTCGTGCACTTAGCACCGTTGTCGTGCAAATCCTGGAAACCTCAGGGATTTTTATGTGTTTTCCAGGCCTAGCAACTTCTACAATGTCCTGGAAAAGTCGAGAACATTTCCATTCTACAATTCTACCATACAGTTCTATTCTTTTTTGTGCGGTTACGCTCTGTTCCAAACATTTCATTGGACAAATGTTGATTTTGAAGAGTAAAACCTGTTTGGTCAGATTTGCGAGTGAATCATTTGAGCCAGTGAATCAATGAATCAGTCGGACCACTCTGCGTGTAGGTTTATGATTTAATGTTCAGCTATGCGGAGGGGACTTCGCCGTGGGCCGCGCAACATAAATAAAAACCAAGAACCTCATGCCCAGCCACCTGTTCAGGACGCTACTGACTAACCTTTCCCGCCGATTCTACATTCACAGAAAAGAAATGAACATTTAAAGAACATACAGTCCTTCACAACACATCTATGTATCGACTAACTGAATCATTATGACGTAATCTTTAGTATTTATACATACGCTACCTTTCAAAAGTTTGGTAAGATTTTTTAATTTGAAAAAAGTCTCTTGTTCCCACGTTGTTTTATTTCATAAGAGACACTGTAAAAATCATTATTCCAAATTCAATATAATTTGCACTTTTTTATTAAAATTATTTTAAACATTTTTAATGTCATTTAATTTTATAATGTGATGTAAGCAATATCTTTACTGTCACTTTCGATTAATTTATTGCATCCACGCTTAAGTATTAAGTTATTTCAAAAAAATCCTATTGATCCAAACTTTTGAGACTGGTCGTGTGTTAATTAAAGTATTAAATAATTAGATGTGTTCAGGAAATATTTAAGGTTTTGTGTAGGTGAGGTCATGTGATAAACTACGTATTATAACATTACATCTGTATTACTTTTCTAGTCAGTTTAAATCACATCTATGCCGATTCTACTCCACGTTCTCCAGGTCATCGTGGTCTTCCTCCGATTTCTTCTCCTCCATCGAAAGGTCGCTGAGCTCCGACAGCGGCACCAGCTGACCCTCTTCGTTCAATCCCATTGGCTGAATCATATTATCCCTGTTTAGGAAAAGATACGAGAGTATTAAAGCGTTACGTGCGTACAGATCTTCACGGGTGTTTTCGATGGGTTAAGTTCTTTACTTTGAGAGTTTGTTAAAAAGACTGATGAGCCGGTGAGCCTCCTCCTCCTTCTCCTCCTCGGTCATTCCCTCCATGGGATCGGGCTGCTCCTCCTCCACCTGTCCCGTCACTGGATTCACGCGGTCTTTGATCTGCCGGTACTCCTCGGTGTCTGAGTCCGAGTCGCTAGAGTACCGAGTGCCTGACGACGTGACCTTTGACCTCTGACCTCCTAGCAAGCCTCTGGTGGCCAGGAGCCCAGCGGCATTTCCATATCCAGTGTACTTCACAAAACGCCTCACTGGGGTGTCCGGGAAAAAAGAAACGAAAGAAATCGAAAATAATGTATTTTTGGCAATCGCGGTCGGCCCATCGGACAAAAGGATATTTATAGTGTAAAAGATTTCTTAGATTAAAGCGAAAATGGAAGAAAAAGAACATTATTAGTCATTTAGATATTTAGTTTTATATTTTAATTCAAAACAGGATGGGACGTAAATTTTGTAAAAGATGTAAAATTGCAATAAAAGTCACAATATTATTAGGATTGTTTTTGAAACTTTTCTGTGATCACCATTTACTTCGCAATTCAGATTTTGTTCTCTGAAATAAATATAACGCTATAACGAATATAAATATAATAAAATTTCACAAATTTTTTTTTTTGTAACATTTTTGTAATCGGGCTGTTTTGGTCACCATTTACTTACACAGTAGGAAAAAAATACAATGGAAGTCAATGGTGACCCAAAACGGCCCGATTATAGACTTTCTTCAAAATATCTTCCTTTGTGTTCGGCAGAACAAAGAAATCAACACAGATTAGAAACCGCTTGAAGGTGAGTAAATGGTTTTTGGGGTGAACTATTCCTGTAAGACTGGTGTTTTTGGAGTACTACTGAGTGGTCTTTGTAGTTAATATGTGTTTCTGTGTGTTACCGTTCTCTTTGCACAGCACGAAGAGCAGGTCAGCAGCGCAGTGTTTAAGCTCCGTGTCCAGGTTTGTCATCAGTCTGACCAGACGGTTCCTCATGGTGTTTCCCTCCTCCGGTTTAGTGCTGGCATCTCTTAATGGAGGCAAAATCTACACTCCATAGAAAAAATAAAATACAATTTTGACGAAACGGGTGTTTTTAGAAAGCGTGTTTTCCGATAAAAATGTAAAATAGCGGTCATGCCTGTTGTCTGAGGTAGTGTCTTGTGTCTTTGTGAGCTCTGGAGCATTCGGTCAGCAAGTTCAGGACAGGGGTCAGTCTCTCTTTGACCTTTTCACCCTGCATGAGAAACGCCACAGCGTTAAAAAATTAGACATATAACTGGTTTGTCTGCTGCCTTTTACAGGACAGTTCAGGAGTTGCAGTCCAAAAATTACAGTGTGTTAAAAATGACCTGCTCCAGTTTTCTCTCCATGTACATGAGCAGGTTGTGCACACAGTCCATGTTGGCTCCGTTCATCTGCTGTGAGTCTGGAGCCAGAGGCACAGATACCAGAACGTCTAGACAGCTCAACGGGAGAGCAGACAACATATTCGCTGCGTGCCTGAGAGACAGAGAGAGAGAGAGAGAGAGAGAGAGAGAGAGAGACAGAGAGACAGAGAGAGAGAGAGAGACAGAGAGAGAGAGAGAGAGAGAGAGACAGAGAGAGAGAGAGAGACAGAGACCGAGAGAGAGAGAGACAGAGAGAGAGAGAGAGAGAGACAGAGAGAGAGAGAGAGAGAGAGAGAGAGAGAGAGAGAGAGAGAGAGAGAGAGAGAGAGAGAGAGAGAGAGAGAGAGAGAGAGAGAGAGAGAGAGAGAGAGAGAGACAGAGACAGAGAGAGAGACAGATGCTGTTGTCTGAGCTTTCGTTGCATTGAGAAGTGCATATTGTAGAAAAATCAACTACATTCATGGACACTAACCCCTTTAACTCGTCTGAAGCTTCCTCCTCCTCACAGGACACCATCAGACAGTGACGCAAAACCGCCGCCAGGTGGCGATAGAGAGAGGCATCTCCCTGACAGACACAAGCACAGCTTGACATTAACAGTTAAGGCCTTCTATCAGTGTGTGTGTGCGTACACGCACCTCTTCGGGTTCCTGAGCGTGTGTGCTGTGTGTGATGTTGAAGAGGATCTTGAGGGCCTCCTGAGCCTGCTGTGAGTCCTCCACGCTTATAGGAGGCGCTGCGGGGTCCAGCACCACCTCGTACTCCTCCTTCCACTGCACCGATAAACTCTTCTCCAGCACTGCGCTCAACAACGGCACTCCTCCCTCCTGAAAACCAAAGAAGAGATTATCATTATTTATTCCCGTGACCAAAGCCGAATTTTCAGCGTCGTTACGGATTTTTGAAAATAGGCTATCGTGCAGCGCGTTAAACAGCTGTGCACGAAGTCGTCTCGAAAAAGTCGACTCTGAATCTTCGAAACGGGTCCCAAGACGTTTCGTGTTGACGTCAGCATGTTGCACAAACACTTGTTGGTTCTGAATGAAAATGCGGGTTCATTCTCTGCCACCGGGTGGCGCTTCTGAAGTGTTAAAAGCTCACAAACGCCGCTTTGAATCAAATCGACCAGAGGGATTCGGAAAAAACGAATCGTTTGGGAGTCGTTGAACGAATACAGTAAAATAAATGCCTGTCACTTTCGATCTTTTAAAGTGTCCCCCGAATGTCAGTGCAGACCTGCTAAAAATTCACTAAAATTTTAGAAAATAGAAGAAAGAGTAGGTACTTGTTTCAGCTGCGCTCTGAGCTCAGGCCTCAACGCCGTCAGTAAAAACATCAACCGGAGGGCATAAAACTGACCGCAAGGAGAAGATGCGGACTGAAACTCCTTATTTAGCTTTTCTGTCAGACCACAGAGGAGACTGAAAAAACAGAAAACAGTTAGGAAGAAAAGAAAACAGAATGTGGCAAAATTGAGATCAAAAGTAGGGCTATATTATAAGTGCATGCGCTATTTAATAAGTGCATCTTAAACAGCCAAAAGTGTGATATATTTTAAACGTGAAGTAATGTGACATTAAAAATGCGTTTAAATATTAGCTTCACCTCCAGATCTATTAAAGAACAGATTATCTATTCTGCCAAATTTTGATTTGATTCTAACAGAGCGATTAGGTTTTGCACAATAAATTGCCAATAAATTTGTATTAAACCCTAAAACACAGAATATAGGAAAAATTAAACAGATGACAATTTCTGAAACTGAACAAATAAAATAAATACAATTTCTACTACTAATAATGATTCGAAAATTGCTAACATTTTATTTCATTATTATATAATTGATTATTATAATCGAATTAAAACAGAATCTAGAGAAATTAGAACTAATCTAAAGCGATAGATCCCTCAAAAACAAATTACATCTTCGGAACACAAATTAAAGTGCATCTATTATGCCTTTTCGTGTGTGAAATGTAGCTGAAGTTGTAAAATTGTAAAATTATTGTCTCCCAAATTAAAGAATGAACTCTGTACAGCCTAAACGAGTCGTTAGTAATTTGAATCCCTTTTCCGTGATGGCTGCAATTCTATGTTGTACTTTGACAGCGGCAGCGAACAATCTGACCCCGCCCACAAACGCGGTAGACCAATCACGACAGACTGGCCCACCTGACCAATCAGAGCAAAGCAGCCTCACGGAAAGGAGGGGTTTAGAGCGACTGAATTTCATAACTGCTTTCGAACGAATCGTTGGAGAATTGCTGGAAAATGAGGTGATGACAAACATGTATTTTAAGAAAACGAGAAAACGAGACCCCAAAACAACATTAGAGCCTTAAAATGGCACGGTAGGGGCACTTTTTTGAAATCTCACAACTCTCTGAAACCTCCAATAGACAGCGACGGATTTATCACGATATTTCTGCTGGCAGATGTCGTAAATACTTGTTTGTAGGAGCTTTGCATATTGAGGAAACTACAAATTTCCGTAGCATTTTCGTTCGTACCCGAGTTCGCTGGCTCTCTCTTGTGCCCAAGCGCTGTTGTAAATAATGTTACAGAAGATTTTCATGACCTCCTTCCTGTTGCCTCCATCGTCGGCCTTTTCTTCTTTTTCCTCCTCCTCCTCTCCTCCTCCCAGGCTTCCTCTGCTGTCTCTTTTCCCCGGCGTGAGAGCTTTGTAGACGCTGCTCCGTCTTCTCGAGGGTCCGAGGCTCATGTTGGAAAACGTGCTGGCCTTCCTCTCGCCGCACCAATCGCTCAGGCCCCAGGCCCCGGGGTCGTTGGCTTCGCCGCTCGCGGCCCCGGATCCGTCGTCTTCCTCGCCGCCGCGATCGTCCTCGTCCGCTCGGCCCAGTTTGCTCTCGGAGATGGCCTCGAGGATGTCACTGTAGAGGTCCGGGTCACCGTCGGAGTCTTCTTTGGGAACCGGCGCCTGGCTGATGCCGCCCAGGCGCGCCAGAGCGAGGAGAGCCCTGTCCGTGATCAGAGGGCCCAGAACCTTTTTGTCCCTGGAGAGAATCCGTAGGGATCTCAGGCACGCTTTCAGCACACGCCCTTGCGGTTCAGTCTGGAGGAACCTGATCAAAACCGTAGCCAGGGCCTGAGGGAAGGGAACGAGTTAAACAAAGGAGGAAACAGGTTTGAAAATGAGGTTTAGGTGTGTGTTTGTTTGTGAGAGTCAAGGTTTACCTGTCTCAAAAGGACTTCTGGGCTGCCGGATTCATCGTAGTCTGAATCTGAGTCTGACACGTAATCCCGCACTTTATTCTTTCGGAACTGGCGCGAACAAAATAACAGCATTATGGGAAGTTACGGGCGTCGCTAGCGATGCAGAAACTGTACACTTTTAACCCTCTGGTGTTCCTCACTTAGTTCACCCCAAGAGCGAAAATCGTATCTGTACGAGCTTCTTTCTCATGTTGAACACAGAAGAAGATATTTTGAGGAACCGAACAGTTGTTGGTCCTTGACTTCCGTAGGGAAGAAACATGAGTACATGATGACACAATGTTCATTTTTGGGCGAACTATCCATTTTATGACGGTCAAAACAGACTTAGGGCAATAAGCACAGCATTTAGTTTCTGTAATATTTAGTCTTTAACGATTTGCATTTTGATTGTCATTTTAGACAATATTCATCTCTAGGTTATGTATTACGCCTATATATGAAATCGCGTAAGGTGAAAAGGCACATGTTTGCCAAAAAAGAACTTCATTTGACCACATTCTAAAAGATTATTTAAATGAAATGACTGTTTTAAAGTTAAATGAATCAAATTAAAGTGTCAAATTAAAGTAAAATATTTTTAAAACAAAGATTTTTCCACAAGATCCTACACGATTTAATCTGATGGCTAAGAAAACGGCTTTTGTGTCTATATAAAATGATAAAAATGTTAGATAAATATTTCATATTATTGTCAATTAAAACAATTAATATTCATAAATTATACATTTCACTTTAAAAATGATACAATTCTGAATTTACAATCAACAGAAAGCCCTGAGCAGATTGCCGCCATCTGGTGTGAGTAACATGAAAAATCATATTTAATACCACGATGCAACCATTAGATGCCTTTATAACCTGTATATAAACATACACTCGCTTCTTATGAGAGCATTTTAAGACATAATTACTTACTTTGTATATATATATATATAAAATCATTTAGCCATAGGAATTTAATTATTCTGATTAACGTACATACATTTGTTTGTAGCTTCTGTTGTTCTCATTTGTAAGTTGCATTTAGTAAATAAAATTAAATAATTTGTCAAATTGTGGCCGAACACCGAGGGTTAACAACTGTCAAATTAGCCTTAAAAAAATTCAGTGTAGCGTTCAAAAAAAGAAAATAATACCTCTTCTAGCTCCAGCCTCTTTTTAAGATTGAACAAGCAGCCAGGCAACGGAAAAATCAGACAGTTATTCAACCAACCCAAAACATAACACAAAGAAAATATGCATTCTGTCAAACGCGTGTGTATTCTAAGCGTGTGTTTTGTGTTTAGCAATCAGAGCTAACAGACCAGGAAGAGAGAAACATATCCCGGATATAGATATAATGAGGAAATTTTTATCCAGCCGTCAGCCCACAGCACAAATTCTAAATAGTTTTTTTATTAAAAAATGTCAATAAAAATGTGCCTCGACATTAACTAATGATGCAAAAATTATATAATTTTTATTTTATTTTAGACAATATTAATTTCTAAGTTATGTATTTATGTTTATATATAAAATTTCATATATGTTGGAGAAATTAAAAGGCATGTGTTTACCAAAAATGAATTAGATTTGACAACATTCTAAAAGATTATTTAAATGAAAATAATGTTTTAAAGTTAACTGAAAAATGTCACTAAAAATGTGTCTCGACATGAACTAATGATGCTAAATTTATATTAATTTTTAAAATTTTTTTAGACAATATTTATTTCTAAGTTATGTATTTATGCTTATATATACAAAATTGCATATATGTAAATATATGCATATAACAAATGATGCAAAAATGATACCAAACCGGCATCACTTAATAATTCAATGCAATTAACGCACACACATCAACGCTGACTTGCTATCTGGGCTGGATTTAGTAGGAAGATTATGATCTAAATATGAATGAGCTGTGGGCCGAGGATCAAGTCGACCGCACTATCAGCAAACAACTGAGGACACGCATTCATATACAGAAATATACAACGTATATATGTGTGACCGCACTCAAATATCCCTTACTTTTCTTTTCTCTCTCTCCTCCAAATCATAGAAGAAGCACTGCGCATACTAGAAGAGAATTAGAAAAGAGCAGTTATGTAATATGTGAGTCCACAATAAAGTAGATTGTTTGGTAACGACACGCATTATCAGGTATTAATACATTAGTTTTGAATCCGCTGGAGGGAATGTAAGATCTTTGGTTAATTGTAAGTACCTCTCGATTAAATTGCTGTAGTTCTGCCTTCAGTCCTTTCTGATCATCCTCTCTGATACACTCGATAATCCTCTCTATATTCGTCGCTGCACAAAAACACGAACGCACACGCATAAACACGCAATAAATCATCGGCCGAGATATGTGACACCTTCGAAAATCTGTGATTCATACAAAATAAATGGTTTTGTGGAAAAGATCTGAATTAAATAAAGGTGAAAATAAAAACCATAAAAATATGTGACTAAAATGTGTAAAAAATAAGGGGGGAAAAGGATTTCTAATTCACTAATCACAATTAATAAACTATTGCTTAATATAATTAATTCATCATTAAATAAAAAAATAAATAAATTAAATGTATTAACATTTGCAATTCATTTTTATTAATGAAATTATTTACTATAAAAAAACGCAATGTGTTATTTATAAAATTACACAACAGTAAATTTTTATGCAAAATAAATATATTTATAATTTGTCATTTACTTAAAAATGTAATTTTATGAATATATATATATATATATATATATATATATATATATATATATATATATATATATATATATATATATATATATATATATATATATACGGTAATTTCATATTAATGTCTTGATAAGAATAAAAAAAAAAAAAATATATATATATATATATATATATATATATATATATATATATATATATGTATATGTATATGTATAATTCTTATCAAGACATTAATATGAAATTTCCAGTATCAGTTTATTTTAAGGTGTTCTTGTTACACATAACACTTACAATTATATTATGTTATGCATAAATAATAGCAATATATTACGCATTATTACATGCAAATAACCCTGAGCCGAACCATATGGGAAGTACATGTACTTAATTAATATCAGTAACTGTATAACACTGTAACAAGGACACCTTAAAATACGTGTAACCCAGTTTCCATGTCAAAAACTCAAATGTAAGTCAGTTCCAGATTTCCTTCGGCTCGTTCGTCTCTTACCTGTGAGCGCGTCTTCACCTGAGTGCGCCATGCAGCCTTTCAATCTTTAATTTCTGCAAGATATGAATCAGTCTCTGCGTCGCTGCAGGCCCCTCTCGGTCTTTTTCCGCCTCTGTTTACCTCCAGCTCTGTCTCCAGCCCCGTTCGGCTGTAATCCTGCGGTGCATTAGTTATGCTCTAATCCTTTAATGTCTTTTCACTTCATCTTTATTCGCTCGTACTATAAATAACCTCACAGCAGATCCGGTCCGTGTGATGAGACGTACAGTAGGCACGAGGTGGCAGTCGACTGCTCCGACACGTAAGGTGCAAACATGTAATCAAACATAATTATGAAGGCATAAAAGATTAATAGCTTAAACGTCTATAGACAACAAACTGTAAGCAGACAAAGCGGCATTGTTTCGCTTATTTTAAATACCTTGACAAACATGCAGACCTAAGGGCGTGATATTTTTCTCTTTTTATATTATTATATAATGTTCGAAAACAATCAGTCACTATGTAAGATGCAATGCACTAGATGCAAAACATATTTAAACGCAAAAAGGTTGTGAGTCAAGCCATACTTAAAATTGTAATATTGTTATTATTATTCACTTCAAATTTAATAAAGGTAAAAATAAAAAAGATAGAACACGCATAACAAAATCTATTAGGATTTCTTTTTATGTCAATTTTAGTTTTTGTCAACTTTTAATTTAATTTAAATTAAAGTAATTAAATATTTTAATTAATTTAAGGTTTTAGTTTTTAAATAGTTTTAGCTTTCCGTAAGCCATAATTAATTTTTTTTTTAATAAATAATTTTTTTTACTATTTAATAAAAAACAAATCACTGAACCAATCATGTTTTTGAAAGGTTTAATCTACATTCAGTGTAGATTACTTTTTATTTATTATGTTTCTTTTACCTTTTTAAAAACATTTTAACCATAGTTTCGGCTAAAGCCGTGGTTAAAATTGAATCATGCTCAGTTATTTTATTACAAAAAATTCAATTGTTGGCAAAAATGCCATCTTTAATTATCTCGATGAAGTACAGTTTCGGTCCAAAGTACATTATAATAGAAAATCAACTCTGTTTCTTCCCAAAAGGCCGAGTTATTATTGCAATTCTGATTTGCAAATGTTAAAGTAATACTAGGTTATTCAAACTTATATACATATTAGAGGCATGTATTACTGCATTTAGCTCATACAGTAAAAGCGTGTGTGTGTGTGTGTGTGTGTAAACGAACATTTTAGTTGCGCAAAACCTCATACCAAGCTCTTGTGAATCTTTTATGCAACTGTGCCAGCGTGTTTCCTGACAGGATACCTTAGTGCCTATAGCGACCAGAAGAAAGAAATCACGCACACAATGCACCCAGTGGCACTGATCGGCGATCAACAACAGGAAGTGTGTGTTAAAGATAGGGAAACGTTCGCAATGACACACACGGCGGCTCACATGAGAATAAACCCCTTCGCCCTTCCTTATCGCAAGAAACCGACGTACGCGAGCGTAAATCACAATAAGAGCTCTAACAACAGCACTCCTTCTGCTCTTAATCGAGTGTTACTCAGATCCTGCGTCCACACCTGCCGTTCGCATCCTGTTGACGAGAAGCGATTGTGTCGCGGCCGGAGAGTCAAGAGGAATAGAGGTGAATCTCAATAAAAGTCACAAACGTCTTTTAACTGTTACAGGAAAAAAAGAGAATGTCATTATACCTGCTTGCTGGTTACCGGTTATGAGAGATAATGCGTTATAAAATGACAAGAGTTCGCATGAAAACTTGATTTTGGCAACATTTAGACCGAACTTGTGTCATGCTAATGGATGAAATGCAAAAAAGTGTGGCTTGATGACTTTTTTCTCCAGGACTACATCTACTATACGGTAGATACGTATCATTAAAATATCCATAAGGTGAAATTTGAGAACATTTGGTAGGATGCTTGTGCCCCATTTGAAGCCTTTTATAAACAATTGCAGTCATATTCAGAATTTTAATTCGAGCTGTTTTGTAGCTTTTTTAAAATAAAATAAAAAAAAAAAAAAATTTTAAATAAAATTTTACTTTTAGTATTTTTTTGTTCTAATTTAGTCATTAATATTTTATTTATATTTATTTGAATTGCCAAATAACGATTTTTAATAGCGTTACTTTCGTAATTATAACAGAACCGACCGATGCTACATAAAATGTTTGTTTTTAAATCTCAGTGTCTTGCCACAAACTAGCACAGGCATTATAATAATAACATTATAATATTATAATAACATTATTTATGTAGCTGTGATCTATTTATTTACGCAGAAACCAAGAAAATTGAAGAAAATCTACATTATATATATATATATATATATATATATATATATTATATATTATATATATTTCTGTGCATCTGTGAAGAATATTTAACATCCATAAAAATGCTAAATTATTTTCACACTTCTGTGGGCTCACTGCAAAAATGCCCTTTTGGTGTGAAGTCCTATATTTAATATTAATCAGTATATATTTTACAATTTCACGACCGCTTTTATTTTGCCAGCTGCGGAAACTATCCGTATAATAACATGTCCAAAGCACACTAGACCTCTAACAATGCACACTACAATTTCTTTCCACGACCCGCTGCAAATCAATGTCACAGTCACAAGAAAACAAACTAATAATGTAAACCGAGTCGTCTGTATCTATATGATGCACGTTTGTCTATGGCGCACAGGTGGCACTCGGTTGAATAGCTCGAGGGTCCCAGCAGCTCCTCAGACTCGGAAAACAACTCCAGATGTCCAAAGCAGGAAAAGTGCACAATAGAGTCTACAGGGAAACAAGCACAAGGGGGGAAAAAAAATAGGTAGTCAAGAAAAGAGGATGAGAATAGGGCAAAAGTGCTCTGAATCAACAGTCATCTCCTTTATATAGCTCGATTCAAAATTCCTGGAAGTTCCTGACCGTCTGAAAAGATTTTATTTGAAGACCGCGTTGATGGAGAGAGACCTCATGCCATCCGAGGGAGAAAAAAAAAAAAACTCGCTTGGGAAAACCGATGGGAACTGACGGGGCTGGAGGGGACCTGAAGTGCCAAGGGCATGGACAAAAAAGAAGAAAAAAGCTGGAAAAAAAAGTGTGAGGGTTTAACAGAACCGCAGGAAGAGCGGAGCGATAAAGGAAAGCTTGTGTGTGAGGAGGGGGGGGGCTATTTTGAGAGATGGCTTTCCGGCAGGTGAGAGAGCTGAAAAAACCTTTCAGGAACAAACAGTCACTTGAGACGTAATAAGAAGGTGAGTCATGAGAAGAGGGAGGCGTTAGAGAAAGAAACACATCGAATACATATAATCATCTACAGTAAATGCTATCTGCGCCGGAGATGCAGCGCTGTCTGTTGAGAAGGAAGGTGAAATACAACTTAATAGATTGTAAGCCTACTGTAATTGGTTATGAAACACGCCTTCTTACTTAGCCCCGCCTACTTCTCTCTGTCATTTAAATACAGAGGCGGCACGAGGAGAGTTTAGAGCTCACGCGCTTTTCTGAAAGGATCATACTTACTTTTTTCTCATTTGTGCGATATCGCTTCTAGGCATTGATGGTCGGGACAAAAAGCTTTCTCAAGCGTCTCCCTTCCACGCGAGGTGAGTTTTTGTAATTTTGTAATATGCAGTATTACTGTTTATGTATTTATTAGGGCTATTTTTGTCACAAAATAACAATATAATATGGTTTAAAATGAAATATTAAATATTTAAAAAATAAATTTTAAATATTAAAATATCTAAAAATGTAAATATTTTAATTACTTGAAAAAACAAATAAAATAAGTCAAATTAAATAGAATGTCTGAAGAAAAAGTACTGATTACTGATTGCATTTAATTTTTAATTTAAATTTTTTTTTGTTTTTTTTTATGTTTTAATTTTTTTCCACTTTTGTGTTCGACAGAAATTAAAAGGTCTGAATAACGTTAGGTGAAATTATAATTTTTTTGGGGTGTGTACCATGCCTAAAACACTAAATAAAATTAGCAAACAAAAACTAATTAAATAAATTTAAATTTAAATTTAATTCACACACACACACACACACATATATATATATATATATATATATATATATATATATATATATATATATATATATATATATATAATTATAATTAATTAAATAAATTAAAATTAAAAATAAAATCTAATTCACACACACACACAAAATAACATTTATATGTATCTATTTATATTTATTAACTGTGTGCAATCTACATCTCTAGGTCATACCATTATGGAAGTGGCTGTTTTGCTGTTGCTGACTATACCGATGAGCACAACCACACCAGCGAGACAGACACAGAGGTGCGCGCACACACACACACTCACACACACACACACACACACACACACACACACACACACCGCTGTATATTCACACAGTTCTTCTCACAGTCACTGTCACGTGTATTTTTAAACAGGACACAGACGGGAAGCCCCTCATTAGAGCAGAGCATACAGAGGTCAGGAGACGTGACCTTGACTGACCCCGGCAGAGAGACTCCATCAGCAGGGGCCCAAACCAGCAGAAAACCAGATCTAAACACAGCCTCTTCTCCGCTTCTACAAACCATCCTTCAAAAAGCCAGAGAGTGAGTGAGAGCTAAGTGTGAAAGAATATAGACTACCGTTCAAGCTGCGTTCATCTGATTAGTAACAACGGTAATATGGAGAAAAATTATTGCAATATAAAATACTCCAGTCTACAATATCCTTCAGAAATCATTCCAAAAGGCTGATTTACTGCTCAAGGACCATCTGTGATTATTAAAAATATGCTTAATAGTATTCTGATGAAACGTAGGCTTAAAAGAACAGAAATGTTTTGTGAACGTATCTTACTTTTTATTATAATATTAATGCGTCGTAGCTGAATAAATCAATGACGTCCTTTTGAACCCAAAACTTTTGAACGGTAGCGTACGTCTGCATTTGTGGGATTGAAGTTAATATCAAATATGCGTTACGTGGGTTCACATTAGTTTTGTCTCTCTGCAGAAGACGAGCGACTCAAGGAGGCTGTCAGCTTGGGACATGTCAGGTACACAACCTGGCCAGCAAGCTATACCGAATGGGTCAGAGCAACGGAAAAGACGAATCCAAAAAGGCAAACGACCCGACAGGATACGGACGCTGAGAATACACACCACAGATGATCTTCTGAACAGAATGTGTTTGACTGGTACTGTTGCTATATTAAAAAAAAGAGTTCATATAATAAGTTAACTATTTGTCTATTGTATTAACTGATTAACTAAGATACTGCATGTATTTGTGTTGAGGCTGCTCTTGTATAAAGGATGTGTAATATATATATATATATATATATATATATATATATATATATATATAACATTATAATATGTATTCTATTTAAAAGATGTGCATAAAGGTGATAAAAGGACTACAACGAATAAATAACATTTATGGTCTTCTTTTATGTGTTGCCCAACAATATAACACATTTACTTCGCTCTTGTAAATATAGAGGACGTCGTGGGGTTGAAAGGAAAACATTAAATTTAAATAAATAAATATTCCATATAAATAGATAGATATTTGGCATATTTTAATAAAATGTATTATGCTATGTTACATTATAAATAAAGAATAAAAACGTTATGATTAAAAATAAAATGTAAAGAAAGTGATAAAGCGGACATTTTAAGGTAAAACATTTATTTGATCAGTTTAATATTTCAATATTAAATATATGGCCTATATATTTATAAAAAAATAATATAAATATAATATAAATATATAAAAAAAAAATATATATATATATATATATATATGTGTGTGTGTGTGTGTGTATATATATATATATAGTTGTATTTATTTGTAATATATATATATATATATATGTGTGTGTATATGTGTGTGTGTGTGTGTGTGTATATATATATATATATATATATATATATATATATATATATATATATATATATATATATATATATATATATATATATATATATATATATATATATATATATATATATATATACATACACACACGTTGTAAATTAAATCAAAAAGTCCATAAAGTGAGGAACAACAAGCAATGAGATAATCAGATAGCTAACAAGGACTTTTATTGACTGTGAGTTTTGAAACTATCTACTCAGTCAAATCCATAGTATAGCGTTCAGTTAAACGGATTCTGCCTCTCACAGTTCACCGCCTCGTCTTTTTTTTCCCTTTTCCCTGGATCTGTAACCACACCCTGAGCTGGTTCCACCTGATTTCTCAGGTAGCTACACACCGACAGTCTCGAGCGATCCCGGACTTCCTCGTTCGCGGAGGCCATGGACTTCACGCGCAGCGCTCGGAAGTAAAGAAGCGCGACGACCGGCGACCTCATAAAGTCCATAAACAAAAGCGGGATGAACGAGAAGGAAGCCGAAGAAGCCGCGGCGGCCGTGATGCTAAAACAAGATCTGGTAGGTCTGGTCAGAAAACTGCTCACTGAAGCTACGACCGAAGCATTTATTCGCCTTGTTATTTTTTTTTTTTTTATTGTAACAGCACAACAACTACTCATTCATCGTGCTGTTAATAACGCAAAATCGGACTGTTTGCAATTCGGCATCGTTTAGGTTTAGGTATCGATGCAGGACTGCAGGGAGTTTCTCTAAAACAACACACCATGGGGCGAATACAAGACCGTGCTTGTGCTGAGGAAGCCACTATCATTATTTGTCCCATCTTTCTTGTGTTGTTAGCTGCACATGTTGTACTTGGGCTTGAAAATATTTCATTTTTTTTGTGGAGCATACTAAAACCTCTATTTTGCATAAGTAGTAGTTGTTTTAAGATTTCCACCTGTCTATAACACATAAAGTGACTTACAAGCTATGAAAATATGACATAAACGGGGTAAAACATGAATATAAATTCAATTTATGGATTTTAGAATCCATGTTCTATTTCAGTAATTAAATTCTACTTAATGTATTCAATTTTAGTAGGTTGCACACACACACACACACACACACACACACACACACACACACACACACACACACACACAATGCTTTTTATGGTTTAGGGACCCTTCGAAGGCATAAATACATATATTTTTTATCACCATGCAACAAAACCTACCCCTCACGGGAAGCTTTGTTAAATTTAAGATATTAAAAAAAAAAAATAAAATAAATAAATGATGGTAGTAAACTCATACTGTATGATCTGCAAGCCCTTTGAATTTAAAGGGGAAACCAAAAGTAATAAATCCATTTGTGTTGTAACACCTATTTCATACCCATGTCATTATACTAATTTGTATCCTCAAACCACATAAACAATTTTAATTAAAAAAAAAAAGCTGCGATTATTTCCTTCAAAGTTGCCATATAATTAAATAATTACTTCTCAGTTTAAAGTTCTCGTCCCATTTCTCCAAGAAGAATATTAGCAGTTTCAGTGTTCCAGACGCTAAACACAGAGTATAGTCTAAATAAGTGATGAGGTTCTGTGAAGGGTAAACTGGTCTGGCTTGCTTTCTTGATGAAAAGGGTGGGTGGGGACTTAATGCTGAAATTACAAGTGGTGTCTGTCTAAAGTGAGCCTTTTAACCTGTAGTTTTGCGCCTGATGAAATCAAATAGATAAGGTGATTGAGCGCGTTACAATATTTGAACGGCGAACAATGCTTTGTTATCTTTTCACCTCAAGCGTGGATATTTCTCTCAAAGGTCACCCAGAAAATAAATACTTGCTGAAATTTTACTCGGAACAGATTTGGAGAAATGTCGCGTAGCATTAAATCGCTTGCGCCCCAGTGGATCCTCTTGAGAGTGAATGGGTGCCGTCGGAATGACGGCGGGATAAAAACATCACAGTAACCCACACGGCTCGTGCACATCAATTAACGTCTCGTGAAGGAAAAAGCTGCGTATTTGTTAGAAAACGCTTCGACGGCACCCATTCGCTGCAAAAATTTCATTGTTTAGTTAATTGATTCACTCACGCGCCGTGAACTAACACGAACGCGCGACTTTGCGTCTAACGTTAACAATTAATAACACCGCTCATTATTAGTTCACATATAATGATGCTAATGAATGGGATGCTTGTGCAAATTTATTGATTTCAGAGCTGGATTCCGAATTTTATTAAGAAGAGAGTGTGCACAGCGTTCGTGGAGGACTCTTTCAGGTGAGATGGTCGACTTTTCAGTATCCAGCATCTCTTGTGCAGGACAGTCAGAGAGCAGATCCTCCGCCCGTTCTTTCATAGCAATGGCGGTCGGTGTCAGTGCGGGGCCACGCGAGACTCCCACCCTTCGGTGGCCTTGGGCGATTACTTCAGCACGGCCATGGTCAGTCACTGGGACAGCACGCAGCACTCCTCCGAGCAGCCCACAGATGCCTACGGAGAGCTGGAGTTCGCCGGGGCCGGAAAAAGGCACAGCCATGTGAGTTCAAAGCAACGGCACCTGGATGAATCCTGTATGAGGATATAACTATAAACAGGGGTAATAAAGAAGTACACTCTGGGGAACAAGTACAGTATGTGCGTGTATTTATGTGGACGAATTTATTAGAACGCTAGTAGTTTAGATTTAATTTTTTTTATATTTTGACATCTCAATCCTTGTTTTTATTCCAGTTCTTGCGTCTCTCCAGCACCACAGACCCTGCCGTGGTCTTTAATATCATGAGACAACACTGGAAACTGGGGCAGCCCAACCTGGTGGTGTCGGTGGTCGGCGGTGAAGGAAGGTCGAAGGTCAAGACCTGGGTGCGAGAGGTCTTGAGGCAGGGTTTGGTTAAAGCGGCACAGAGCACAGGTGTCGTACCCTCCCCTTAAATAATATCATTCCTTTATTCACATTCATTTACGCTACTTTCAAAATGGTGTCGAGTAGAAGATCGATATCTGAGGAGAGGGATCAGATCTCCACACACGTTTTGTTGTTTCGCCACCTCTAATTTGTGAAGAAATTTGCATGTGACTTTTTTTTTTAAATGTATGCATGATGAGAAAACGGGAAGCGCACGAGCGCAGGGAATTTACATAGGGACTGGCGTTACAAGCAGTTATATGAATCACGCATCAAAGGCCCAGCTACCCTGACACAAATTAGAGCTGGACTGATTATTATGGCAGAAAAGTGGCTCAACAGGTTCTTCACCGTGTGGATATAGTCAAAAAAAAAAATATATATATATTTTTCATGCAATTGTAAAATCCTTTTCAACTAAATAAAATAATGCACTCTTCAATTTGTAATAAAATTAATTAATTAAAATTAATAGTAATTAAATTTTAAACAGTAACTATATGAATTGTATGAATTATTATGACCAGTAAATATCCTTAATTAAATTACATTTGCATTTAGCGGCCGCTTCTATCCAAAGTTGCCAGGAACAAAGCAATTTGTGAAAGAGTCCAGATTTATTAGACAGCTAGATTGAATTTTATTAGTACCAGCCGATGTGTTTAAGGATATTAAAAACACCAGACAGATTTATAAAGAACATCATTTTTACTACGGGGTTCTTTGGATCTCATTCTGGCCCCAGCTGGGAGCCTGGGGGGTGAGATCAGGAGGGGTGGGATGTGCTTTCTTTTTGGCTGATCTTCTTTGGCAATCCAATCATTTTGGATTTTGTATGTATAGGAGCGTGGATCATAACCTCGGGGCTGAGGGAAGGCATCGGCAAGTGCGTAGGAGAGGCGGTCAGAGATCACGCCACCGCAGTGTCTTCTGTCAATTTAAATAAAGTGGTTTCTATAGGCATTGCTTCGTGGGGAATGGTAAATAATCGCCTGCAGCTCGTCGACCCTGAGGTAACAGCACTAGCACACTTAGCACTAAACATTTCACCCTTGATACACACTGAAAATAATCTTTTATGCCATCACTAATGCACTTTGGTCAAAGTCGAGAACCAGAATTCTCGCATAAAATCTTTTTTTTAATCACCTACATTTCCACCATTTGCTTTGTAAATACTTGGAATTAAAACAAAAATGTTAAAAAGGTATTTGCTACTTTTTAGCTCGCAGTTCATACTTTTCGTCCCAGATTTGCCAATATGAAATACGCAATTTTGAGTTTATATCTATTTTTTTTTTTGATTAGCAAAAATAGAAAAAGTCAGAATTGAAAAACAAGCTTCCAAAGCATACTGTTTAGAGCAGGCATGCTATATATATATATATATATATATATATATATATATATATATATATATATATATATATATATATATATATATATATATATATACAGCTTGTTAGTATGCCATTCCAAAATAGCCATTAAAATAGGCAAACTGTTTACTCGAGTGAAAATTTGTAGATAAACTAGCACTGCGCATCGCATTTTGCATATGATCCAGTCTTTCAGTGTCTCACTCTTTCTCCTAGGGAAGTTTCCCCGCGAAGTATTTTGTCCAAAACTCTCCGCGTGGCTTCTGCTCTCTGGATAATAACTACAAGGCTTTCCTTCTGGTGGACGATGGGACCGAAGGACGTAAAGGAGGGGAGGTTGGTTTCAGAGGCCGTTTGGAGGATTTCATTTCACGTCAGCGTCCAGGTACAAAATAAACCCGAAAGGCACTCAGCTCTTAGGAAGGATGTAGAAATGTCCACGATACACTTGCGTTTAATAGAATATTACTGATGCAGAGTTGACTTTACATTGCTTGGTTTTATTGCCGTTATTACACTGAACCACTTTTAGCATGAAGGCGAAGCTTTTCAAACGAAGTATAAGCCGTAGCCAGTGAAAACCGATTTATTAATAATGTTTACTATGCATAAACATGTCGTATGGTTTATGTTTTATCTCACGTGTTTCATGCTGACTGTGTCATTTCAGCTGGCAGCGCGAGCATCGACATTCCTGTTCTGAATATGTTGATATCTGGAGAAGTTTCCATGGTGGAGGTGAGCAGATTACAGTTATATTAAACAAAACTTCCTCTGTTCTACATCTACATCTTAAAGCTAATTGGCTGTTAATTGATTCCACCCTGTGCCATCCAAGATGGAGGTGACTTTTGTCTTCAGTAGGATAGTAGAAGATTATGATCTGAAACCCTGAAGCACTTGGTAATTCTTATAATGCAAGTCAGCAGATACCAGCATTTGAGAGTCATAAAGCGTATACAGACTAAATGAACACCTTTGTATTAAAACGATTGGTCTGTGCAAAAAAGTCAACATTATTTATAATATTATTGGCTGTAATCCACAGCCTCAGGCAGACAGAAGTGATGTCTGGATTACTAACGAATCATTCTTTTGAACTGTTTTTTTTTTTTACTGAACTGGATGAACCAGTTCATCAAAAGTCACGTTTGGATATGCCTGACAGTCACTTTGACTCTAAACGAGCCCTTGAAGGAAGTGGCTAATCATTTTTTTGTTTTTTTTTTGGTATGTTTCTAAAAAAATGAGCTGAGGAGGTTTTTTCACATCAGCGTTTCATGCCATTGTTGGGTGCTCCAGTAATATAATTTCAACTAAAAATGTTCTTTACTGTTCTCCCGAAAAAAGTCACCTATGTATTTTTAGGTTAAGTAAGTTTACCATGTTTCTTCATCCCAGGCATTAGAAATCTCCCTGAAGAATTCAATGCCCTGGTTGGTCCTGGCTGGCTCGGGTGGTCTAGCTAATTTTGTTAGCGACATTGTGGAGAATGTGCCGTCTGCTCCGATGTCTTCGTTTGGAGGAGGTCAGAAGGACGAAGCGTCTCCCAAAATGGAGCTTAGAGAACGAATAACCACTAAAGTCAAGAAACACTTCCCTTCGGAGCAAGACATGGACAAGCTTGTTGATAAGGTGAATGTCGCCTAAATAGTGGGCTGCTAAATTTGAAGTCATTCTGTTTAATGCTTTGCCTTTTTCGTTCACTAAAGTCATGATTTTTAGTTGGAGCTCTGATTAAGTTGACGTCACCAGTACTGATTTTTGTTCTTGCTGCTAAAGGTTTTAAGCATCTACCAGAACAAAGACCTCATCTCCATTTATCACGCAGAAGGAGCGGATGACTTTGACACTGTGATGCTTAAAGTGCTTGTTCAAGGTAGATTTAAACTGGTTGTTTCATGTTTACGTATTTCATATACTTTTAATCTGCATAATTTTGCTGTGTGTGTGTGTTAGCGAGTAAACAGCGGGTTTCGGTGTCTACTAACCCCTATGTTGATGAGCTGAAGCTGGCTGTAACCTGGAACAGAGTGGACATTGCCAGGAGCGAACTCTTCAGCGGCAACATCGACTGGAAGGTACAGTAGAGAATTGTGAGAAATATTAACTTAATTTTAACTTCTGCACTAGGGCAAGTTGTTTTATTTCAAACAGCACAGCATGGCACTAAAAGGGCTTAGGTCTTGGGTTTAATGTCCAGGATTAACTCATTAGACGTAAACACTGAATAAAGGATAATAGTGTCTCCCAAATTCATAAATGTAAGTGCAAAACTGACATTTATGAGTCATTCGCACAAATGAATTCATATACTTTATATAGTACATATACAGTTATTTTAATAATTTTAGCTATTCTTTTGTTTTGTGGACTATATGTAAACATTTTTTGTGTAAAAGATCTTACCTAGGACAGTACTAAATAAAAAAAATTACATGCATTTTGCATAATCTCTCTTATTTTGTAAAGATTTTTTTTTTACATTTTTACAAATTCTGCAAGGGGTGCCCAAACTTTTGCATACCACTGTGTATATATATATATATATATATATATATTTTTATATATTTATTTATTTATTTATATATATATATATATATATATATATATATATATATATATATATATATATATATATATATATATATATATTTTTATATATATTTATTTATATATATATATATATATATATATATATATATATATATATATATATATGTATATATATGTGTATATATATATTTATATATTTATATTTATATATATGTATATATATATTTATATATATATTTATATATATATATGATATATTTATATATTTATATATATATATATATATATATATATATATATATATATATATATATATATATATATATTTATGTACATTACTGTTCAAAAGGTTAGGGTCAATAAGAAAGAATATTTTTATTCAGCAAGGACACATTAAATTGATCAAAAGAGGCATTTACATTTCATTTTGCTTTTTTGAACCTTCCACCAAAATAACAGCAATCCAGACCTATTTAAAAAAAAAAGAGAAGTTTTTGAGAAGTTATCGTATTATTAAATATATTTTAATTGACTGACTGACCAACCTAACCAATGTTGATTTACATATTTATGACCAATCACAAAACCATCTGTTACGTGTTATGTGATGTGATTAAAGTTGTTATATTTTGGCACAAACAGTATGAAGACCTTGAAGAATCCATGACCGATGCCCTAGAGAATGATAAACCCCAGTTTGTGCGTCTCTTCACCGACAACGGTCTGAACATTTTGAACTACCTGACATACGGCAGACTGGAGGCTCTTTACAACTCCATCTCCAACACCTCCCAGGCCGGCATTCAGCTGCAACATCTCCTGGAAGAGCGCATAAATGAGTCCAATGATCAGACGTGTATAGTCAGCCTTTATGAGGTGAGGTCTGGAAATGGACAAATATCGGCAGCTTAATTAGTCTGTCACCGTTTCAGGGTAACACCCACCAGCTTCTTGATCATTTACACCTCCAGGCCAAGTACAAGACTTTTTTTTCAAGGTTTAAGAAGAGATGGAGATCATTTTTAACGATCAAAAATTCATATTCCGGTAGAATCAAAGTAATCCACATGACCCCAGCTTTCAAATACAGGCCTTTTTGTTAAAATCGCCTCACATAGTTGTGTGTAGAGCACTTTGCTTACCTCTTGTCAGCAATTGAGGCGGTTCTGACCTTTATTTGTCAGTTTGGGTCATATGGATTACTTAGAAGCTGCCTAAATATGGATTTGGGACTGTCAAAATGGTCTACGCTGATCCAAGTTCACTAGCTTCAGATGGGGAAAAATCCTTGAACGCCTTCCCGAAAGGTCACTGTGAATCTGCCAAGCAGGAGACATGTTCCTGCTTCAGCAACCGAACAGTTATTTCAAATGTACACTGAACATAACATCGGAAAATTTCTATTTATGAAAATTATTCACATAGTGTGCCCCTTAAAAAAAAAAGAAGCTGATATATACTGCTTTTCAGGTGGTTGATGTGACATTTTTTACCACAAGCTCTCTGTCTGCTGGTGGGCGTGTGCTGGGGAGGAGCTCATTGACATATGAATCATAATTGCATTTAAAGTTGTCCAAATGAAGTTCTTAACAATGCACGTTACTAATCAGAAATGAAGTTTTGACGTATTTAGGGGATTAAATATACAAAGTATATTGATGGAACATGATCTTTATCTAATATCCTAATGATTTTAGCCATAAAAGTAAAATCCATAATCTTGACCCACGCAGTGTATTGTTGGCTTTTGCTACGAATCTGACTGGTTTTGTGCTCCAGGGTCACAAATGTCACCGATTTCTCCTCCTGCTGCAGGTGAGTCAGCTGCTGGAGGTTCTTCTGGGAGAGGTGTGCCAGCCGTTCTACAGGTCTGTATTAAAAGTGGATGCAGCGTCTACCAAAAGAAAAGCTTTGAAGGTACCGGACCTCACTTTAGTTCTGTCTAGAAATAATGTTTTTTATTGCACTGTCTGCTCAGTACCTTTGTCTTTGAATACCACCCTTCAGAAAGTATGCAAGGTCCTGAAGGAGGACTGCTTTTATCGGCAAAACATGTGCAAGCACCCGTGGTTATGTCTCTTCCTCTGGGCGGTGCTGCAGAACCGTGGTGAAATGGCAATCTTCTGCTGGGAAATGGTAATGTGCTTATGACGTTATGATCATTATTGATATCGGATATTAAATTGATCATGCTTTTTCCCCACAGTTTTCATATTTAGATTCCGTTTAAATAGACATTTAATAATGAAAAAAAAGAAAATAAATGTAAATTCTTCATGCATCGCAGCTGTGTGATAATCCAACTGTTGCACAGCTCTATATATAAAGTTGAATTTTTTTTATATCCAAGAATATGCTAATATTTCATCAACACGAAACGGTTTGGAACTAGTTTTAAAAAACATCTAATTTCAACTTTTTATGTTGAGAGACAATAACTTTACAGACGTGTTACACACTGCATGAAAGGTCATTTTCAAAAATCAATAACAGAGGCATTTTAAAATGAAATATTATATATGCACACCTTCATCTGCTTACATACTTCAAAATAAAAGCTCTTGTTGTCTATAATGTTCTTTATCATTTAAAAGTTTTTAACTTTAAAAGTTTAAAATATTTTTAAATATAGAATTTTTATATTATATTAATTATATAAATATTATATATTATGTAATTTTTTTATTATATTAATTTTTATTTTATTTTATAAAATAGCACTTTTGAAACTTTTATTATCAGTAGTTTGTGATGTATGAGATGTCTGTTCTCAGATGAAAATGTTCTCACAGCATCACGCTCATCTGTGCCACTCTTCCCTCTGAAGTGCGGCGAGACCGTTCTGACGGCTCTGGGAGGATGCAAGATATTGAGGGAGCTGTCGAAACTGGAGATTGAGACAGAAGCTAAGCTCTCTATGAAGGAGCTGGCCACGAAGTTCGAGTGCATGGCTCATGGTAGGACATATAAATATCTTTGACATATCTTTGCTTTTGGAATCTTATAAAACCAGCGGTGAAAGAAAGCTTCTCTCCGCTGTAACTGTTTTGACAGATGTGTTTAGCACATGCTACCAAGCCAAAGCAAGTTATTCCTACAAGCTGCTCATCCGCAAGTCAACTCTATGGGGTGACGCCACCTGTCTGAAGATGGCCTTGGCTGCTGACGCCCGTTATTTCTTCAGCCATGATGGCGTACAGGTCTGTCGGCGTGCGGATAGTCACTTTTTCTCTTGAAATAATAAGAGTGTTTTTCTTAAACTTAATCTTTTTATAGTCCCTGCTGTCTCAGATCTGGTGGGGTGACATTGAAAGAGGAACAGAGCTCTGGAAACTCGCGCTGACGATGATCATTCCTCCCCTCGTCTACACCAGCTTCATCGATTTCAAGTCAGTACAGAAGCAAATTTCTTCGGTTTCTTTTGATCTTTGCTTACGTTATCATTATGCTTCAATTTTTTTGCACTTATACTATAATGACTCGTTTAACCCTGCAAAAACTGACATTAAATAATTGGCAGCATTTTTAGGAAATTGAGCTGATCGTTGAACCTATATTAAGAAAAGAAAATAGAGAAAATTAGTAGAGAATTAATTAATAGATGCTTAATAGGGTGAAAAAAGGATATATATATATATATATATCCTTTTTCACCCTATTACTATATATATATATATATATATATATATATATATATACAGACGTGGACAAAATTGTTGGTACCCTTTGGTCAATGAAAGAAAAAGTCACAATGGTCACAGAAATAACTGTTATCTGACAAAAGTAATAATAAATAAAAATTCTATAAATGTTAACCAATGAAAGTCAGACATTGTTTTTCAACCATGCTTCAACAGAATTATTTTAAAAAAATAAACTCACGAAACAGGCATGGACAAAAATGATGGTACCCTAGAAAACACTGAAAATAATGTGACCAAAGGGACATGTTAATTCAAGGTGTGTCCACTAATTAGCATCACAGGTGTCTACAACCTTGTAATCAGCCATTGGGCCTATATATATGGCTCCAGGTAATCACTGTGTTGTTTGGTGATATGGTGTGTACCACACTCGACATGGACCAGAGGAAGCAAAGGAAAGAGTTGTCTCAAGAGATCAGAAAGAAAATTATAGACAAGCATGTTAAAGGTAAAGGCTATAAAACCATCTCCAAGCAACTAGATGTTCCTGTGACTACAGTTGCACATATTATTCAGAAGTTTAAGATCCATGGGACTGTAGCCAACCTCCTGGACGTGGCCGCAGGAGGAAAATTGATGACAAATCTAAGAGACGGATAATCCGAATGGTAACAAAAAGAGCCTAGAAAGACTTCTAAAGAGATTCAAGGTGAACTTCATGCTCAAGGAACATCAGTGTCAGATCGCACCATCCGTCGTTGTTTGAGCCAAAGTGGACTACATGGGAGACGACCAAGGAGGACACCATTGTTGAAAACGAATCATAAAAAAGCAAGACTGGAATATGCCAAACTACATGTTGACAAGCCACAAAGCTTCTGGGAGAATGTCCTGTGGACAGATGAGACAAAAATCGAAGTTTTTGCCAAGGCACATCAGCTGTATGTTCACAGACGAAAAAATGAAGCATATCAAGAAAAGAACACTGTCCCTACTGTGAAACATGGAGGAGGCTCTGTTATGTTCTGGGGCTGCTTTGCTGCGTCTGGCACAGGGTGTCTTGAATCTGTGCAGGGTACAATGAAATCTCAAGACTATCAAGGAATTCTAGAGAGAAATGTACTAGCCAGTGTCAGAAAGCAGGTCTCAGTCGCAGGTCATGGGTCTTGCAACAGGACAATGACCCAAAACACACCGCTAAAAACACCCAAGAATGGCTAAGAGGAAAAAAATTGGACTATTGTAAAGTGGCCTTCTATGAGCCCTGACCTCATTCCTATTGAGCATCTTTGGAAGGAGCTGAAACATGCAGTCTGGAAAAGGCACCCTTCAAACCGGACACAACTGGAGCAGTTTGCTCATGAGGAGTGGGCCAAAATACCTGCTGAGAGGTGCAGAAGTCTCATTGACAGTTACAGGAAGCGTTTGATTGCAGTGATTGCCTCAAAAGGTTGCGCAACAAAATATTAAGTTAGGGTACCATCATTTTTGTCCAGGTCTGTTTCATGAGTTTATTTTTTTAATAATTCTGTTGAAGCATGGTTGAAAAACAATGTCTGACTTTCATTGGTTAACATTTATAGAATTTTATTTATTATTACTTTTGTCAGATTAAAGTTATTTCTGTGACCATTGTGAGTTTTTCTTTCATTGACCAAAGGGTACCAACAATTTTGTCCACGTCTGTATATATATATTAGAAATAAGTAAAATACACAATACTTGGTAGGGGCTCCTTTTGCTTTAATTACGGCCTAATTTAATGTGGCTTGGAGGCGATCAGTTTATGGCACTGTTGCTAATTTATTTATAACTAATGTATCAAACAAATAAAAGCTGACCCTTATACAGTGATTCATTATTATTGAGATAATAAGTGTTTAAAGTTCATTCTGCTGATAAGGAGAATACACACACACACACACACACACACACACACACACACACACATCAGTTTCAGCATTGCTAACTTGACAGCACAGTTGCTACTAAAATACAGTGAAGCAAACCTCAGCGCGCCACCTCTTTTTTGTAACTGTTGGAATGTGACTGAAGTACAAAGCCTATAATTTACATAATAAATAATATGTTAGCAGATACGTTACGTCGAAAATATGAAAGTATTATGGGATATTTTGATTTGTGCCGGATGAGAGAGGTAGGATACAAGAGCACAAAGCTCAGAATCACTATCTAGGGAGCTTTGTTTTTAAGTGCATAACTCAATGTCATTCACTGCTGGTGGTTATCAAACAGCATTGCATTGCTGTGGGTGCCCCCTTCTGGACTGGAGTATGTGTGTGTGTGTATATATATATAAACTAGTGAAATTATGTACTGTTCAGCGTAGTAAGAGTGACTGAGATATCTTCTTTACAGGAAAGAGAATGCAGAGGAAGTGAAATCAGTGATGGGACCTCCGCCTTCAGCGACAGACTGTAATTACGGAGAGACCGTCTTCTCCTTCACTGAAATCAAAAACCAGTAAATTGGGTTTTATTTACTATGATGATCACGATAAGATGTCTGTAGAAAAACATGTCTTCATCTATTATCTTCTTAAAATATTTCGCAGTGAAGGTGATAATGAGGACATCAGGCGACCAACAAAAGGTCTGTTTGTTCATTTTAAAACCCACCAGAATGATTTTAGTTTTTTGGCCCTTCATCTTTTGCCTGAAATAGGTCTTTCTTATTGGCTGCCCCGTTTACTCCTTCCAGGTACTGCTACAAATTTCCGTCCCAAGAAGCAGCCGTTTTGGATTTCCCGCTGGAAGCAGTTCTGGTACGCCCCCGTCACTTCATTCATCGGCAACGTCTTGATGTACTTCCTCTTCCTGTTTCTGTACGCCTACGTGCTATTGGTGGACTTCAAGCCGCCTCCGCCCGAAGGCCCTGCCGTTTCTGAGTACGTGCTGTATTTCTGGGTGTTCACGATCGTCTGCGAGGAGATTCGAGAGGTAGCTGCTGCATTTCTCAAATCAAACAAGTGGTGCAAAGAAACATCTGTATAATGTTTAATTCTCGTTCTCTTTTTCACTCCCAGACATTCATTGTGGGCAGTAAGTCGTTTGGTCAGAGGTTGATGCTGTATGCTCAAGATATGTGGAATAAGTTTGATGTTCTTGCCATCTCCCTCTTCATAGCTGGATTGTGCTGCAGGTAATGCTTAACAATCCACAAAATTATTTAGCAACTGTTTTCAACATTTCATGAGCAGCAGATCAGTATATTTAAACGATTTCTGAGGGATCCTGAAGCGCTGAAGACTGGAGTATTGATGCTGAAGCTATATTCTTGTGTACTTTTGTGTCCTACTTAGGATGTTCAGTTGGTCGTTCAACATGGGACGCGGTATACTGTGTATGGACTACATGGTCTTCACGCTCCGACTCATCCACATTTTCGCCATTCACAGACAGCTGGGTCCCAAAATCATCATACTTGGTAAAATGGTGAGACAAACAGAGAGGTGATCAAAGTGAAAGTCAAGCTCTGTTGATGCCATCCGGCAGAAATCGTTATCCGTGCAATGCATTCAATCAAGACCTTTCCAAGCAACCATCCCGAAAGATACAGATCCATTTCATGCTTTTAAAATCCCTCCAAGCCAAAACTGCTTTTAATTTCCCAATGTGTAAACCATTTACAGATTTTAAAAAATGCATGAATTTAATTAACAACATCAACCGGAGAGCCTTCCCATCTCACTCTTGTTTTTATTTCTCATGAATGGACCACAGATAAAGGATGCGTTCTTCTTCTTATTCTTCCTGGGGGTGTGGCTGAGTGCGTATGGAGTGGCCAATCAAGCTCTGCTATACCAATACGACCCAAGCCCTGATAGAGCATTTCGACGGGTCTTGTACAGACCATATTTGCATATATTTGGACAGATTCCTGTGGAAGAAATAGACAGTATGTTCACTTTTGGTTTAAACTTAAAGGAATAATTCAAAAAAATTGCTGAAAATGGGCTCACCCGAAATGTAGATGAGTTTGTTTTTCATGGATCCAATGGATTCTCTCCAGTGAATGGGTGCCGTCAGTATGAGATTACAAACAGCTGATAAAAACATTACAATAATAAACAAGTAAGCCACACCACTCCAGTACATCAATTTACATCTTGAGAAGCAAAAAGCTGCATGTTTGTAATAAACAGATACATCATTGTGGTTTTATCTTCACACTGGTGTTTCTGTGCAAAATAATCCATAATTCAAAACAGTGCATCCTCCAATGAAAAAAGTCCTGTTGTCCTTACACTATGGTTGTGCAATTTGGGGAAAATATCTAATTGCTATTTTTTTTTAATGAATATTGTGATTGTTATGATTGCGTTTAAATTTGCTAAGTCAAGCTTCAGCTAAAAATTGTCAATAGTATGAGTATCGTTATGCTGCTAAACGAAAAACAATAGAAACCATCACAGAAATTCTTACAGTTTCCATTAAACCATTACAAAATTCCTTTTTGTATTCCAAAATTCCACTGCTATTCCAGTGGGAATTACTCTTGTTCTAATGGTTGCCATCTGCCATATTACATCCCACCAAGTTCATCAAATGCCAGTAGACACCATTATAGTTTACATTAAAGCCTATACAATTATCATTATAACTCTAAATCCATTAAGGAGAGTATTATGGGTTTTTTTTGTCATTTCGAAGTTTAAGCTACATACGTTTTTCTTTTGTTTAATTGCACAGCCCTACCTCTTGAAACAAGATGATTTTTTTGTGGTGGTGTGGATAGAGGACATGTATTTAATCTGAAAGCACAACAAAACGCCTTAAAGGAATAGTTCACCCAAAAATGAAAATTACCTTATATTTTACCCCAAAGCCATGGTGTATATGACTTACTTCTTTCAGACGAACACAGAGTTTTTAAAAAACATATCCCGGCTCTTCCAAGCTTGTGGATAGAAGCCATTATTTTGAAGCTCTGTAAATCGGATATATCTGCAAATACTGTGACGTAAAACTAACCTTAGTCACATGTCCTCTGAAGCAGATCAATGGGTTTTTGTAACAAAAATATTTCTAGTTTTAAAACTTACATCATACACTGTACAATGAGTCAGAAGTCAGCCAAGAAGCTAGAACTCGGTAGTCAGTCAGTTATATACATTATCATTTTAAACTAGAAAAATTTGTTACAAAAACCCATTGATCTGCTTCAGAGGACATGTAATAACCCCCTGAAGGCGTATAGGTTAGTTTTATGATGCAGTTTTTGTGGATACATCCGATTTACAGCTTCAAAATAATGGCCACTATCCACCAGTATTACCAAGCTTGGAAGAACCAGGATACATTTTTAAAAAACACTTGTTTGTCTGAAAGAAGAAAGTCATATACACCTAGGATGGCTTCGGGGTGAGTAAAATATGGGGTCATTTTCATTTTTCGGTGAATTATTCCTTTAATGATGGATATGTTGTTGTTTTTTTTAAAAATAGCTTTTCACTTTAAAAGATGTTGTTTGATGGATTGTTGTGGATTATTGTGATTTTATTTTTATTGGTTGTTTGAGCTCACTCTGACGGCACCCATTTACTGCAGAGAATCAATTGGTGAGCAAGTGATGTAATGCTAAATTTCTCCAAATCCGTTCTGATAAAGAATCCAACTCATCTACATCGTGGGTGACCTGAGTTTTTTTTTTTAGCTAAATAGTTAACTCTGTTAACATCCACTGACTATATTGTATCTGTGTGTGTGTTAAGCTGGCAAGTATTGGGATAGAGACTGTACAGATAATCTGACACTGATTAATGAAGGGAAAGAGCCGTGTAGAGACACCAGCCACAACTGGCTTGTGGTCATTTTGCTGGTCATATTCCTACTGGTCACCAACATCCTGCTAGTCAACCTTCTCATTGCCACATTCAGGTATTTGTTTCTCTATTCATTCATCTGCTATATGTGGCCAACGAATTATCCACCCATGCATGTATTTCTATTCTCCTTGTGTCTTTTTCCGCAGCTACACCTTCTCTAAGGTACAGGAGCACAGCGACACGTACTGGAAGTTTCAGCGGTATAATCTGATAGTGGAGTATCATTCCCGTCCGACTCTCGCTCCACCCTTCATCATCCTATCCCACATCAATCTCTTAATCAAAAGAAACTTGCGCAAAGTGGCATCCACCAAAATCCACCGGTTTGGTAATGTTAGAAATGAGCTGCAGTACAAGCCGACTCGTTGGAGCTGAAATGTGACGTAAAAAGTGAAAATTGTGCGTTTGACTTTTATAACAGCGTTGCAGTTGAAGGGTAGAGAAGCTAACAAGATGGTGAAATGGGAGAACTTGCAGAAGGAGAATTTTCTGTCTCTCGAGAGCAAAAAACTAAGAGGGACAGACTCCGAGAGGCTGAAGCGCATGACTGCAAAGTGAGTCAAACAATTTCTGCCTGAAATAAGAATTTAGTGTTATTTAGAAATACTGTTTGATATATATATATATCTCTTATGGTATGAGCTAGAACATGAAGCTCGTGGTCGAGGAGCACCAGTCTTATAGGCCCAAAGTGAGCAGAAACAAACAAACAAAAACTATTCAGTGCCGATGGTAATATTTATACGTCTAAAGGAAGTAGAAATTGTATAGCTTGTAATGTAATCATTGAGCTATTTATAAAAATACAACAGTCTACCATGCAATTACATTAATAACAAAAATGATACAATTATACCGTGATTGAGAGATATAAGACCGGTTTATTAAATAAGACCGGTTTATTTGAGTTAGTCTGACTGATTCAAAATAAGTCAGGCTAACTGATATAAACCTGACTTATTAATATATAATACTATGGTATGATATTAATATCATTTTATGTTAGTCTGTTAAAGAGCTCAATAATCAGGTTAACAAGCTAAAAGAATTTCAACTTACTTTTGGCCACTTAAATATTACCATTTGCACCAAATAGTTTTTTGTTGTGTTCGCTTTGGGCTTTTTCGCCTCGTTTTACGTTTTTATACCTTTCAACTTGATTCGCTGCAATAAAAAAATGGTGCACGGATAATCAAGTAAACCCAAGTTGCTTTGGCCCAGTAAGTGTTCATTATGAAATACTGTATTACTAACGATATATACGTCATTGTTATGTTTGCTAAATATCGGTAAGGACAAGTGAACCGTGACCTGAAGGTGAACTTTCTTACAATTAAACTAAAAGTCCTTGTATTTGCTAAAAAAGAATAAACTATCAATCCGAGTCAGATAAAAGCTCAATGTTGGTGTGATGTGTGTTTCAGAGTGGACGGTGTCATTAAACAGGTCGGTGAGATCAGAGATGTTGACCGCAGACTTCGAGCTCTAGAATCAGACGTAAGGGCACACGATGTGATATCTGTATATCGACTGCATGTAGCTGTTGTTGACGGATGAATGTTCACCTGCATGCAGATGGAGTTCTGCACGTCTTCTCTTCAGTGGATTATGGAAGCTCTGTCTCAGAGCAGTACAGTGAAGAGCCCTAAAGCACACCCGACTCGCAAAGGTACACCTGCTCCTGTCACAGTACTCATATTCATACATTTTTCACAGAAATAAAAGTTTCAAAAATAGCATGTAGAAATTAAATATAAAATAAATAATAGCATGTAGAAATTAAATATAAAATAAAAAAATAAAAAAACAAATACTTGAAGTTCCCTGAGATTTTAAGTTTATATTTCTAATATAAATTTAATTTCTAATAAAATATTTTTTAAATATAAGTTTAATATTTGCTTATTCATGATTTGTGATGTTAATAGTCACTGATATGCAAGAAAACGGATAAAATATTAAATCTTTTTTTTTGTACCTTTTATCTTAAAATGATATATTTGTCTGAAGAAAATTATATGTTTATTATTTAATATTATTGCTCAAAAAACTTGTATAAGACAATTACAGAAATATAATAGTTGTAAAATACAATTCTACTGTCAAATAAAAATGAATCTGTGAAAATATTATAAATAGTCTTAAAAATCTTAAAATTACAATACTAACATGCATGTTTTAAAATCTTCACCTTTCAACATTCAAAAACATTTATTTCTTCGGTATAGCTGTGAAATGCCGCACGTTTCTGTGTGAAAATGATAACTAGCTGTAATTAATCAGTTAGAGAACGTTAAAAGATTCATCAGGTTTTTGTTGATGTACAGTCGAGAACCACAGCTTTGGTTGGATATAATTACCACTGTTTGACAATTAGAAGATTTAGTTTATGTCCAGCCTGAACTGATGGTTCATCTTTTTTGTCATCAGCCGTCGTTTCAGCCTCCATTGAGAAATGAAAAAAAACCCCTACGTTCCTGTATTCGTCTTCTGTCTCTCACCCTCGCTGACACATAAACCAAGAAGCTGCAGAGAGATAGTGAAAGGCGGGCCGACGACCTGTCACAAAAAAAAACAAACAAAAAAACTGCCCGTATTGTTCTGCTTTCCATTTTTAAACTGGTCATCCTGATCTTTTCGTGGCTCATCCTGCTCCTACAAGTTTAGTGCTCCCACATGACTTGTCCTGGTTTTCCATGTGACTGTGGGAAGAGAACAGGGCACAGAATGTCCTTGACCTCACTGTATAATAAAAGGTCATTTATGTCATGTTACACTCATAGACTACTTTTATCGTTAGGTTTTATTATAAGGGCAGGGTAACTGTCTTCATAGAATCTGATTTTATAGAGCTATGACATTGTTTAAAAGAAAAATGAGGAAATGTTTTTGAGTAATGGCTTAAAGGGGCAGTTCACCCAAAAATTTAAATTCTCTTATCAATTACTCACGTTGTTAGAAATCTGTATGAATATCATGTATGAACAAAGAAAGTATATTGTAAATTATAATTTGTATAAACAACTTGCATTAATTATGTTTTGGCACAGTTACATGTTATAGTACATGAAATGACTCTAATGTTCAAAACAGATGTTTTTTACTTCGTAAAAACAGATGTTTATTAACTTTATTTTACAAACCAAACAAATTCTAAATCTATAATTAAATGCTTTTTGCACTCAAAAATGGAACTGGAATGCTGCAAGAACTGTTTACATTTTAAATATAGCAAAATATTTGTTCATAAGATTTATACCGTAATTGCATTCTCTAACAATGTTTTGGGGTCTATGCGTTTAATTTTGTGATGACATTTTTTATGAGTTCTTCGTTGTCTTATTTGTGATATTGTATTCTTTTTTTTTTTTTTTTTTTTGTATTACAAAAATGTATATGCATTTTGAAACCACATCTGATGCAACTATTTAAAGGATTGCACTGTTTTGGCAACACCAGCTGAACCGAATGAGCAGACAGAGAGGAGATAAATAGACTGCATGTCCAAGTTTGCATCTCAGATTTCAGGGGCAACAAAAATCCTTCACCGTGTTCTCTCTTCCCCCGACCCTCACCCCTCCAAAACTAAAGCTTTTCCTGTGGACTCTCTGTACTTTTTTGCCACTGCTAAGTTACTGTATTATCTACTGAAACAGGAAGCTTGGGTGGGACAGTTAGTCGCATAAAAAAAAAAACGGCAATAATTTTAGTTACGTGACAGCCAAGAATTATAATTTGAGAGAAACACAGCCTTTCAAAATTTGAAATCAGTTAAATCGGTTGTTTATTATTATTAAAATGCTCAAAGCCTATGTGCTGGTGACGCTGACGGTCAAATTAGTGTAAATGCAATGCTTTTGCAAATGTTGTTCTTAAAAATGTAATCTATTAAATATATATTATTCTTTCAAACTCCATTACATATGAAGTGTCTGTATATATATCATTTTTTTTTATAATGCAGGGCTTGTTTTGTGGCTAATCAGGCCAATGAACTACGAGTCCCTGAAAACACAATTAAATCAAGATGTAGAAATGCATAATTAAAAATGTCTACATCATAAAACCTTATTGACACTAGTTCATGGATCACTGAGATGCAGTCTTGATTTCAACAAATTTATGTACATGCTTTCCTAAGCAACCAATGTGAGCCGCTATTGTGGATTCTAACTTTTGTTAAATTAATACTGGTTTAAAACAGCTAACTAATTAAACAAAAACGTTTTTGAATACTGCTGGGGGTAAAAATTAGCTCAAGGTCAAAACAGTAAAGGAATTTCTGGAAATTATTTGTTTTTAGCACCAGCAGACCAGCAGACAAATATGTGTGTATTTATATATACGTAATAAATACACACAGTACACACACATGTGAACAAATACATTTATTTTGGATGTAATTGATCGTTTTACAGAACTAGTTAATATACTCCTAAAAGAAGGTATGTGTTCTTATTATTTTATGGACAAAAAGCGGCCTAGTTTTCCAGTACGACTCTATGAATTCTATGTTGAGAGAAAACTTCTAAAGGAACCTTTAGAGAGTGAAAGTTCCTGAAAATATCCTGCGAGTAATTGCAAATCCAGTTCATTTTCACCATCTGTTGACGTAAACGCTAGCAGGTGCAGACAGCAGTAGATAACAGGGTATACAGTGATTAAGATGTATAGAGGTGACCTTTAGAAAAGGACTCGATATAGGGAAAGCGTGAGTGAGTGAGCGAGCGAGGGATGGAGTTTCAGCGGCTGAGTGATCTATTGAAGGTCAGATCATGCAGTGTACTGCTACTATTGAGCGCCTCTTTATATAGCTTCCCACCCACCAGACCCAGCCAGGCCTAAGGAGGGTCAAAATGGGACTGCCTTTACTTTTTAGGGTCTATATTTGTGTAATGTTGGTCCTAAAGTTGGTTTGTGCATTCTATTACTCCTGATCACCTCTATTTAACTCATTTTCTCCAACATAGCCAAAGTATAATAAAGGGCATGTGTCTTGTGCATGTGGCCCTGTCAATCATCTCAGTATGTTCCTCTGTTCTACACCATTCTCTGAATGGTGCGACTGTACATGTGACCGTACAACAGAGACCAGCCCCCTCTCGGTCACTCAGCTACCTCTCTTAATTCCCTCCGGTGGATCCAGCGACTGCTCTTCCAAGTACTTGAGAAAACGTTGGCTCTAGAGTGGATACAAACACATTTTTATAAACTGTTTGACTGTACTTGTACGGGGGAGGGACTGCAAGATGGTAGCTTCACGTAGCTGGCTGTTGGGGCTTATTGTAGCTCTGCTTTGCACTGGACCTTTCGGGGATTCTGTGCAGGCTGAAGAAAGGCTGAGAAGTGAGGAAGTCGAGGAGCTGAACGCTCTGGACCCTACTGGAGGGGAGAAAGAGGAGGTGGCTGATGAGGAGGAGGGTGGAGATGTATCTGAAGAAGCAGATGAAGACACGGTAGGAGATGGGGAAGTAGAGGAAGCTTCTGAGGAAGAGGTGACACCAGAAGAGGAGATAACTAATGAGGCTGAAGTAGCGGAAGACGAGGATGAGAATGAGGCAGAAGAAGGAGCAGAGGAAGATTATGTGGCTGAAGGAGTAACAGAGGAAGAGGAAGAAGAAGAAGAAGAGGAGGACGAGGAAGTATCAGAGGAAGATGATGTGGCAGAAGGATTAATAGAAGAAGAGGAAGCAGCAGAGGAGGAAGAAGAGGAGGAATACACAAATGAAGAGGTAGAGGAGGAGGAGGAAGAAGGATTAGCAGAAGAAGACAATTCAGCACAACAGATACCGGAGGAAGATGAAACAGCAGCAGAGGATGAGGGAGCACCAGGTGAGGAAGAGGAAGAGGAAGATGAGGAGGAGGAGGAAACTGCTGATGAAGATAATGAGGAGACTGGAGATGAAGGTGAAGAGACCATGGTTGAAGGTACTGTTGAAGGTAACTACTGAATTAATCTTCAAATAGCCTTCACAGTCAGTGTTAAGTGTTTTTACTTAAAAAAATATTTTTAGAGTATGCTTACATGAAAAAAGCTTGGAAACATGACGTTTTAAGTACGATTATAAAAGTAACTCTAATTGTAATACACACCTTATTTAAGTTCCTGAGTAATGTTTATTTTAATAAATTGTAATACTACTACAATTGACCAATCATTAATACTTATAATGTACATTATAAAAATTGCTAAACACTTCAAAAGCCAAAGGTAGATTTTTGCAATTACACTAAAAAGCCTTGCATTTGCTAAAGTAGTACAAACTATTAATCAAACAAGAAACGGCATGCAGTAGATAGTGTATAATAGCTTTAAAGGTTGTGATCATTCTGATAATTTAGAGGTCTTACAAATTTGCGTATTAGGCACGATAGGCTTCATAGGGTTAATTGGCATCTCACTAGGTTTTGGAAAAGAGCCATTGTTGCAAAAGTCCTATGCAAAGTCCTGTGGATGCCTCTCAGTGAGTCTATGAAGTCACACACTGGCCCTTAAATAGCTCACTATATCAGAACAGCTACAGCAGCTGAAATATTCCAACCACTTTAAGTCCTTTCTAGTTGAATGTTGTTGACACGAACCTAACACATGGTGTATGTGTTACATGTACTAGACTGTTGGGCCAACACCGAAACCTAAAGTTTGTTATCAACACAAAAATTGTGCCAAAAAATGTGCCAACGTGCATTTGAGTTTTAGCTGCAACCTAAAAAGGAATTTTAAAGCAACTGTATCTCTCAGTGGCAAATGTCAACTAGCTTTCTCTTAACTAGCTGCTGTAAGATGAGTAAACAAACTCCATTTTCGTACCCCTATGAAGGGCACATTGAGGAGATTTTAAGAGGCATTCCAAATGAAGTGAACAATTAAATGCCTTCACCACTAGCCCTTCCACATGTCCTTTAGAAAAGGGACACTTAAAAGAAGTGTTGTATTGCACAGTATGGTCATGTGACCCAGGGTGGCTTGTAATTCATTTTGATGCTAGATGGTGAGAGACTTTAATGTAGACACATGTGATTACACAAATTTACAGCATGCTTTCTCTATGAAGCTTAATAAGTGTCATAAGCAAGAAGAGTGCTAAATAGTAGATAAATTAGGTAAACGTGTCTACCCGCCGTGACCAAAAATAAGTCGAGAGCAGAACAGGAAAGAACAGAAAGCATACAGTAGCCTACATTAACAAAATATAAAAGGACCAAGCACTGAACCCTGCCCCCCAGTGATTAGCTCATGTGACTTTCGACACATATTCTTTGCAGAAAACCTTAGAGTTGACTAAACATAAATCTAAGAACTTGACAGAAAAGTTGACAGCACAGTACTGTCTGTACAGTAGGTTACAAATGTCGCAGGGTTAAGTGTTGTGAGTTCATCCAAGCATGCTTAAAATATGGTGGGAAAGTAGCCAGTAGTAAGTGATGCACTGATGTGACAGAATTGAGTTGAAGAGATCTCTTCTACAAGATCCTGAGAATAGACTTCAGGCGTTTGAAGTGTTGCTGATCCTGTTTCAGTAGTAAGTGACCTTGGCAGCAGAAACAAGTAAAGGACAAGAGGGAGATGAGAGATTGATACTTGCTCAAGTCGGCCGTGAGTCAGAGAGAATGACAACTGGAGATAAAGGAGCAAGAAAGCTTGTTTGCTTGCATTGTGTGCCGCAGAGATATATGAGGCCAGAAATTCTAGGAAGTCAGCTGGTTGAGGTTTTCCAAGGTGGATGTTAAAGTCAATGTGACTACCATCAGAGACACTATGAACTTTGGCAGTATTATATTCTAAGGATGTGTTTTTGACAATAGAGAGGAATGAAATTACAAACCTGGAAACAAAGTTTGTAGAAAGGATTGAGGGAGTTGCCATGCTGTCTATGCAGATCAATGTCTGTAAGACCAGAGCATTTTAGAGGTTTGACTGACTGGTTAAAGGCAGGGATAATGTCAGATTTGCTGACCAACAACTGGCAGTTCCAACAGATATAGAAAGATTGTATTACGACGGAGTATTAAGGAATTATAGGAAGTATTAAGGACCTAAGCTCTGCTGGAAGGTGGCACTCTAGGAACAGCATTTGACAACCCTGCTGTAAGTGCCCCCTAGTTAGTGTCCTCATTGGTGGAACCGTGGATACTTGATTTGCATGTTATTACAAAAGGAAGAATCAGAACCACCTGTTAACTGACAGTTTGTAAATACCCACACTCCTTCATTACTTCACGACATAAATAGGTATGAACTTCAGAAGGTTGTTCAACCGTGGAAAGACGTCAATACACATGATTTTTCAAGTTCAAGTCTGCCAACATTGCTCTACTCTCCTGTCTCATTTGTTTGACCGACAAAAATAAAAAATGATCGTTCAGATCGCCTGTCAGTCCTCCCTGTGAAGGGTTAGTTAAGTTCTTACAGACTGATTGCTTTATAGCTGAGCTTATCACTATCCTAAAGGGTTAGTTCACCCAAAAATTTTAATTAGCCCATAATTTACTCACATTAAAGGCATCCTAGGTGCATATTGGATTTATCTGAAATTATTATTATAATATTATTCAGATAAATCCAATTTAAGTATAAAAATGTCCTGGCTCTTTCAAGCTTCCTAGAAGTGGGTGGGTGTTTTGTTGAACAGTCCAAAAGAACTCTATTATAGCAAATACCTCTATATTAAAAAGTGCCTCACAAGGCTCCAGGGGTGACTAAAGACCTCCTGAAGTGAATCAATGTGTTTTGCTTATAAAAGTATCCATATTTAGCACCTTATAAAGAGTTTTTCTTGAACTTTCTCCCTCTCTCTGTAGAAACTGACAATGAGGAATATTTAGAGGCGGAAGAGTTGGTCTCCACAAAGGATACAGAGTATAGCTCAGGCTCTTTCTGTGCCCTTTGCTCAGTCTGCGAGGTAATGCTTCTACCACATTGCACTTACATTACTTACACGTCACAGTCCCTACTCACTTTAAGAAGGTTTTTAATTGGGGCTGTTTTAAATATTGCCATGACAGAGTTTGTTCAGCACGTATGCTTGCTCACTGAATCCTGCTGATTCTCTTTTCATTAAAGAAACAGTGCTGCTACAATGTAAACAAGAATTGAATTTTGTGTAGACAGCCTGAAGCTGTAGCTGTCAGTATTATTCAACAATAATTTGTTCTAAACGTAATCAAGTTCTAAACCTGATTAATCAAGTTCTAAACCAAGTTCTACTTTTAATATTACAATGGTGTGATCAATTTATAAACCTCCCCAGTAAAGAGCACAGGGTGTAGCTTACTACTGTATCTCTATTTGCTCTCTCTTTCCTCTCAGCACTGCGGTATCTGTGACAAATGTCCCTGTGAGGAAGGGGACGTGTCAGCGCACTGCAATCACTGTGAAGTAGGTCATCTTTCTTAATAAGCTCAAAATTCATATAAAAGCCAAAAGTATGTGGACGCCTGAACACTACCAGTGTTGCCAGAAAGTAGCTAAAACTGGTAGCTAAATGTCACTAGATGACATCATAATGGCAAATTCGCTGATGTATATAAAGTTTACCCAATTGTATTTCAGCACCCTGGGTTGCCAATTGGTGGAAAATGCAACATATTCAATCTCTTTTTCATCATGTGCACTTACTGTTGTCAATAATCTGGCAACCTGCGCGTGTGTCAAGTCTGAGGAGTCTCTCCAATATTTAGACTCCAATAGCCACTAGGTTGAATGCTAATCCTACAAAACCCCAAAAAACCTCTGATCTTCTTCTTCCATAGGATTGTTCCTACTGTTACATTTGTCCTGTGATCTGTGAAACAGTCTGCCAGCCAGGTATAATACACACTCTTAAATAATTCGAGAAGTTAATTTAGCTTACGCTGATCCAAACACTATTATTTATTGCATACTCGCTCTCAGTGTTTTTTGGATTAAATTTTCAAATGTTTGTTTGTTTTTAGGTGGAATTCTTGATGTACTGAGCGGTTCTCTCTACCAGTAAGGTTCTACATCTGTTCAAAACAATGCAGAATAATCACATTATGAATATATTTCATACTTTTTATTCACTTATATACCTGATGTACTTTGTCAGCATAGTTTTAGGTTGAGTTTTAATTTGCATATTTTTTGTCATCCGCTTCACCTTCAGGACTGTGAACACCTTGCTCTGAATCCGTTCAGCATTCTTCACAACACGTCTCTTGGTGAACAGAGGAACTACAGACTACCATTCAAATCATTCATTTGTAGGCCTGTCTATTTGACTCTCAAGATCGGTGGACTTTTGACTCTGAGGCCTTTGATGAGAGCGGACAACTGATCTTAAGTATAAGCCAGGAAATGCCAACGCCAATATTTACCATTTAATGGCACTTCAAAGGTGATTTCACAGGCTGCATTAAATGAATAACAAATATGGTTATGTGCAAATGATCTCATTAGGTACTTTTACAATATTACTGCTTTTTGACTGTATTTTTGATCAAATAAATGCAGTCTTTGTGAATGTAAGACTCTTCTTTTAAAACATAAAACCTCACTCAACCCAAGCATTTGAATGTGTACGGTGCCTTGCAAAAGTATTCATACCCCTTCATTTTTTTGCTGCCTTATCTTAAAATACTTTTTCACAACGTCATTCTACACACCATACACCATGATGGCAAAGCAAAAAAACCCAAACAAATAAACTTAATTCCATTGCATTAGTTGCAATAAGCTGAAAATGATCATATTGCTTGAAGATGTTATTACACTTCAAGTGAAGTTAACCTGTGACACACATCACTGAGTCCTGAGGTCAAAACAACTGCCTGTAGAAACAGGTTTGCAAACTTAAAAAAAAAAAAAAGTTCACAAAATCATGTGTGTGTCAACCTTCCTTATCCATAATGAAAGAATTTGTGAAGTGAAGATTGATTTGGGGAAAAAAGTAAAGCAATTTAACATAAGGCTGCAACATAACAAAATGTGAAAACATTTTTTGAATACTTTTGCAAGGCGTTGTATAAGGAGTAACTTATATATATTAACAACAGTCATAACAAATGTTCAGGTCAATTATTTAAAGAAAAATGTAATTTATGAGTATGTGAATAAAAAGATACATCTGTGAATTTCTTTATTCTGCTGAACAGAAACAAAGATATTTATAAAGTCAAAGAGAACCAGCAACTATTTGGCTAACACAACTTGAGGGCAAGTAAATTATGACATAATTTAAAAGCACTTTAATTTAGGACATATTTCATGATGGGAAATCGAACAAAAATGCAGAAAAGGACACGTCACACCCCAATGAGATGCAAAACAAATGTCTTCAACAAAAAAAAACGTAGTGACTAACAACTGCTCTCTGTCATGTACAGCCACATCTTTAAGGTGTGAAAACCTACTCAAAGTGTGGAAACGTCTGGCTTCTTGCCTTCTCTAAAGTCATGAAATGCAAACAGCAGTGTTTGTTACGACTTAACTCAGAAATTGCTAATAAACTGTACAAATAAAATGAAAAGGAATAAAAACACTGAATTAAATGTAAAATGAGATATATACTCATATGCATATATATATATATGTGTGTGTGTGTGTGTGTGTGTGTGTGTGTGTGAATGTGTGACCCTAAAACCATTTTCTTTACAGGAATTTTTTTTTTCACTCTGCGGACTAGTCGATACAAACATTCAAAGGCAACGACAGGCTGAGTAACCTAACCTTTGCTGCACTGCGGTCCGTAACTTGTGCAATGGTAAGCTGGCACACACTAAAGATCATGTTTTCAACATTTCAATAAATAAAATGCGTTTGAGAATGAAGGGTAATGTAACGCAGTCAGATCTTCTGATTTATAGAACTATGCTAAAAGTGCTTATTTCCAACCAGCAGACGCTTCTCGTGATATGTACGGTCACCATTTTATTGTCAGAATTCAGCATGGCAAAAAGTGAGTATTTTCTGTTACTTTCTTCTTGTGTTGGTTGTATCGTCTTTAGTCGGGTTGTAAATGACAGAAATATTCACGCATATGATTTTTATTCGGAAAAATAACGCAGGGCTATAAAGAGATCAGGCAAAATCTACTGGAAACGCTAGTTAATTCTTATTTTGCCACTCTCACTTTTCACTCAACCCAGTAAAGAAGAGTCTAAAGCAGGTGTTTTCTTTCTCTTTCAAATGTATTTTAGATTGGTGCTACTTTGGCTGTGGTGAGCAACAGTACTCATATATGTGTGTGTGTGTGTGTGTGTGTGTGTGTGTGTGTGTGTGTGTATAATATCTTCAGGCACTTCGCTATCTGATCCGATTCCGAAACGATTCTTGATCTACATTTTCTTTCCCCATTTAATTCTTCTGCTGTGCAAATGCATCTTTTCATCTTAACACACGCTTTCACTTTTTCACGCTGCCCACGTAAGTCTCACGCCAAAACAGAAAGCCGCTTCTGGTATAAAAAGGCTGAAATTTTGGTGGAATTTTTTTCGTCTATGGCATTTACAGTATCATTTGAGGAGCATTTTTTAAGAAGATCTTTCGGTATTAAACACTATTGGTGCAATAATTATGGCCCTCAATGACCACAGAATTTTTTTATATTACTTATATTATTATTAGTGTAGTATTAAAGGTTAACATAGAGAAGTTACATGTATCTATGTTTAAAAAAGGCATTGAACGGCGTTCACATTTTTTTAAAATTCATATTCATTATAGTATGTATATGATTTGCCATTTAATCAATGAATTAAATTAAACAAAAAAAAATCCAATATAAATAAATGATGTACTTATATTATTTTACTTTTTTTTTTTTTTTTTTTTTTTTTTTTTTTTTTTTTTAAAGAAAACTCTCTCCCAAATTGGGGTAAACAGTATCCCCATTGTGATGGGTATAAACAGTCTCCAATCAACATCAACACCCAGAAAGTCATTAAAAACCAAGAGCTGGGATCTTTTGACCTGATTAACTTTGGTGTTCCACACACCATGAAGATGCTGAGGAATAACGGACACACAGGTGCGATCAGGAGTATAGCCTAGCGATGCGCATAAACGCACCTGCGTGTCTTACACGTCTCCTCCATGTTTCTCCACAGTTGAATGTATGCTGAAGGCAGGAGCTGTGGGAATTCGAGGAGGAGGTCTGAAGCACAAATACACCGTCTTGCAGTTCCACTTCCACTGGGGTGAAAAGGACCTGGTGCACTATCCGGGATCCGAGCACTCTCTGAACGGACGCAGATCGCCTCTAGAGGTCAGAGATGATGCACCCAAGAATTAAAAACAGTGGGGACTATAGAGCTTTTAGCATTTATACTGAGACTCACGTGTCACATTTTCCTACGCAGATGCACATTGTAAGCCGGAGAAGTGATCTTAATGACAGCACCGCAACAAAAGTGCAAGACGGCTTAGCTGTGCTGGGCTTTTTCATCGTGAGTTGCATTTACAAGGCCCATCCACAAAAGGGCAGTATAACAATGTATTTAGAAAATATTCAGTTTTGCCATATCTGCCTATTGTGTCTTTATATATATATATATATATATATATATATATATATATATATATATATATATATATATATATACATTTCTCATTTTCATTATTATTATTTTAAATATATATATATATATATATATATATATATATATATATATATATATATATATATATATTTAAAACAATAATATGATAATAAGAAATGTTTTAACGCCTATCTAAAATAATATCTAATTTAATAAAAAATGTAATTAATTTAATTTCATGTAAAAACATTTTTTTTTGGCATGGCTAAACCCTGTCTACCCTGCTGATGATGTCTATTGAGAAAGTGCTTGCCACGCAATTGTGGTTATCTAATTATAATCGGGTAATTCCAGTGCCATGAGACATCTAAATGTAATGCTCATACTTCTATAAACTTTAGTTTGATTTTCTAGTGGTAGTCATCTAACCTGTAACTGATGTTAAACACAAAATACAAATAAGGTTGGATAAATTTTACCCAAGTCTTTACCTTCAGGAAGGCGTCAAAAAGGACAAAGAAAAGGAAAAGCAGATCCCACAAGTCTGGGAAAGCTTCACTGATTATCTTCAAAAAATACCAAGAAAAGGTAAAGTAATTGTTCTATCCAGACATCAGTTTAACAATATAAATAACTATATATTTTTGCCTTATACATTTACATGATGATTGTGTCACAGATCTTTGGAGTGTTACAAGCTGTTAGTGCATAGAGACAATCTCTAAAGTTGCAATAGACTAAAGTCTTAAAACCTCAGACATATTCTTAAGCGGAAAAAAATGCACTGTAAAAAATGTTTTTAATTTTACGGTAAAAAATTGGCAGCTGAGGTTTGCATATAAAAACCCCCATAAAAAATACGGTAACAACATTTTTTGTTTTTTACGGTTTTAAGTTAACTTTACAGTTAATATCACCATTTCTGATGATAAACTGTAATGACTTAATATAATGTAATATGAACATATATAGAAGCTTCTAAGTGTCATTCACACAAACACTAAACACCATCTTGCAATAAACATGCAATAAACATTCATTTAACAACATTACATGTAACATACAGCCCTAATAAACATAATTGATACAAAAAAAAAAACTAAGCAGAAACATATTTATTTCAAAGACAAAACACCAAATTCAAACAAAACCTGAAATGCAGTGCAGGGAATTCTGGGAATGTCAGTTTACATTTTTTTATGGTAAATTTTACAGGAATTTACCATTAACCATTTAACAGGTTTTTACCCTAGCATTTTGACAGTTTTTTAACCGTTAAAAAGACAGTATAAGTCATTCTAACCACTATTTATGTCCCCATTGGATGTAACAAATGCCTTGTTTATGAGAGGTTTTATACTTTTGTTGTTTTTGTATCACTGTGCCGGGACAGAGCATCACAGTACGTTAAGGGCCGTAACATTTCTGTCACGCGCTTGAAGTATTTGGCCAAACACAACACACTGAATAGCTGGCCAATCAGACCTCATCTCGCTTCTCAGACGTTATAGGAAGGCGGAGCTTAGAGGTGCAACAATAATATACTCATGTATAATATAAGCATGTGGATAATAATGTGTTTTTTGGAACCTTAAACAAACCTTAAACAAATGTATTTTTTTTTAGCAATATCATATGCCCCCTTAACATCCCTTGTCAAAAAAGTATTTTATATGCTAATAATAGCAATACTGTTTATAAAGTCCATATTTACGTTTATTTGGCAAAAGTCATTTCAATAGAATTGCAAGCAATCGTGAATTTCGTGGACTTCCTCATGCAGATGTTGCAACAGGTTCATGTGTATTTGCTTTGTTGACTAACAGGAACCTGCTCGGTTCGTATACCGTAAGTCACTTCATAGAAAAAGGACTTTTTGTCTGCCGAATGTTCACAGAAGCACCTTTGTCATTGTATTGCTTGTGATGCTATATATTATGCATATTATATTTGGTTGTCTTACTTTTATTTCACCGCTAGGAGACAAAGTCCGAGTTACGGAGTCCTTTTCTATGCATCAGCTGTTAAAGGGGGTTGATCTTAGCAAGTTCTACCGCTACAATGGCTCCCTGACCACCCCTCCTTGTGATGAAGCAGTGGTGTGGACCATCTTCAAGGACCCAATTAGGATCAACAAAGATCTGGTACAGGCAAATTCAGTTCCTATTCCAATTCCACCACTTTAATCAAAGGACATGTATGCATATGCAAACTGTATTTTCTATTGCCCTACACCAACAGAAAACTTTCTGCTATTTTAGATTTTCAATACACTCCATTCTGTGTGATTTATAAGCTTGTTTCCTCATGAGGACCACACAAAATATATATATAGTTCAAAATGTACTAGTATTGCTATCTTTCACATTCACACGTTCAGTCGCAAAGACGTGCAGGCAAACAAATGTAATATTTCTATGTTCATTGTTAAATGATCTTATTTTGTTCTTGTTTTAAATTCATTAATTTTATGTAACATTTTTATGACTTCATTAATTATTAGCGTTTAATTAATTCGATCAAACAAACACATTCCATTTCGTTGAAAACCTCGGCGCAATAATGTTTAATATTGATATATATTTACATTTTTTTGTGGTCAATAATGGTAAGTTTAAAGGTAGTCAGTTCTATAAATTAGTATAGTACATTATCTAACATTAAAGACACGGGTGTATGGTCAATGCGTTTTGTACATACAGTATTCTGTACACTGTTATAAAAAAAAAAGTTAAGCTAACTTAAATTTTTGAGTTTTCTCAACTTAGGAAACGCAATCAAACATAATTTGAGAAAACTCAAAAATCTGCTGAAGGTGGTAGCCTTATTTTCCTCATCTAAATTTTAAGAAGTTGAGCAAACTTAAAATTTTAAGTTTTAACCTTATTTTTCTAGAAGCAAAGAGCCCTTTTCTTAATTACCAGGGTTCTTGGAAGCAGAGGTCGCTGAGTAGCATTGAACAGAAACTACAACAAATATTATTTTTGCATAAAAAAAAAGTTTGATTAAGACTGGTCTGCAGCGCTATGGCACAGATGACACGCTCAAGAAAAAGGGTAAACTTAACAAAACTTGACAAAAACGCAAACACTACTAAACAAGGATGTAATGATGAAGTCTTATACTTTATATACAAGAATGAATAATCAACAGGGAACAGGTGCTTCATAGCAATAAACTAAAGCAGCAGTAAAACAAAAGAAAAGAGCTGAACTAAACCAAACCTTTGTCCTTTCAGTTCTAAAGTGTTAAATATAGGCTACTTAAATATTAACATAAAAAAACACAAGACGTACAGTGTTACAGTGTGAGAATGAATCATCACAGTCTCTACTGGAAATCTGTATGTTTCGTAATCTCTTTTTACATAACTCTGCTTTGATTGACAAGCCCATACGCGCGTTCCGTTCAGGTGATTTATATCATTTGTTCAATCTTACAGTCATATTACCGTCACATTGTCCAGACTCCGTCCTCCCACGCATCCTTTGTCTGTATTGTATCTGCAGTGTCATCGTCTCTTATCACACTCATCTCTTACAGAATCCTATCCATCTCGACTGCATTCCTTTGGCAGCAGGTGCAGCGTACTTGTGACCTTAACATGTGATCGTGTGCATCCGTAAAATGCGATCAGTGTTCGATCAGTAAAACGATGAAAGATGGCATGATATCGTTTGCCTTCGCGGCTCTTTTTTTTCCGCAGCTGTTCAGATTCCCGAGAAAGATTTCTTTCAACAGCGTGTTCCGGCCGGAGCAGCCTCTGAACAATCGGGTGGTTTATTCTTCCGCTGCTCTCAACGCAGGTGATTGTTCATTTGAAATGCACGAAGTATAGTTCGAACCGTAGGTAACGGGGATCTGTAATTAACCAGACCTGTCTTTTTCTCTTTATTTTTTAACTCAGGTCAAGCAGGAACAGTCGAGCATCAGCACATGCAGGGGCTCTGATCTGAAAATTATGCACATGGTGCACAAGTGCGTTATAAAGAAACAAAGCAAAAAATAAATAACAATAAAAGTAAAATAAAGAATTCTAATACAGTAAAATAAATTGTACAGAATTAAATAAAACAAAAAAAAGACTACAGAGACCAATTAAAATAATGTTACAAATCAGTAAAGATAGGTGTTGTACATGCAGAGAAATCCAGTTTTTCTAAAATTCATTAGCTAATTAATTAAAATGAGCTATAATATAAATCCTGCAGTGAAGTTGTCATCTCATATATAAACTGTTTAGATATATATATATATATATATATAGTTTAGATATATACTGTTTAGATATATAGATATATAGACTCTTTTTGCACATTTCTCTCCTGATTCACATGAAATAAATTTTTAACTGAAGAAAGCAATATTATAGATAGAGGGCTTGCATTTCAGCTGAAAGCAACGATATGAGTTTAACCGTTTATTAAATATGGATTTATTTATAAATCTGATAAACGAAGCTTGTGGGTGTTTGTATCAGCTGTTTGGACTCTCATGGACTCTGACGGCACCCATTCACTGCAGAGAATCCGTTGGTGAGCGTGCAGTGTAAAGCAAAATCCGTTCCAGCGAAAAAAATCTAAAACGAAAACTTTTCTTGAAAGACAAAATGAAATATAAATAGAAAGAACAGCGAACATTTTTTTAATATGTCGGTTATTTACTCCAGGGTGCCAGTAGCGGAAGGCACTGCGTGTTTAATCAAGACAAGTTGAATAAGCAACAGTTCACACACCCACAAACGTATTTATGGGTCACTTAAAACCTGTGCTCCGCTGTGAAAAGCAACAATTGAAAGCACATGACCTTATTCCTTTTGTGTGCCCATATACACGCAAAATGAAAAGAATGAAAGAGGAGACGAAGACTAATAAAAAAGTCCAGGGAAACTGTGAGTTTGTTGTTTTAAAGCACTGTGATGGAAACAGCTAGAAGAAAAATGAAAACAGAATACCGAGACGTGAATATGTAAAATTAGATGCAAATGTAATTTAGTGTATGTAGTCAGTATAACGTAATTATCCATGCATCCGTTTGGCAAATTTGCTTTAATTAATAAAGTATAAACGTAACATAACCAATAGGTTTCTACAGGAAGAACCTTTATGTCGGCGTCAGCCCTAAAAAATGCACAGCGTCTTGTGAGATGGTTCATCATGGGATTTTACTGGGACATTATTTTATGACTTTTCATGACGTCACGACTCCAAAAAAAGCTCCAGGCTTGTAATGTTGGCAGGATGCCACTAAAAGCGGATGCAAAGATGACATGATCCACACGAATGATTTGAGAAATCATCACCTATGTTATTTAAACATTCGATTTTCGCGTTTTATTTTTCCATTTTCTTCGTCGTAATCCTACACTTTCGTTTCATAAACTTTTGTTTGGCGTCGGAAGTATGCGCTCACGTTGTTTCCAGGTGTGTCCTGCTTTGTTAGTTAAATTTCTCGTTCCTGTTCTTCCAGGGACGCTTCCTCGATGAATGCCTGTAAGTGCACTTACAATTTCCGAGTAGGAACAAAGCATATTTTTCATTTAAAATTAAAAAAAATGTATCAAACTTATAATAAAAATATATGAATATAGCATTTTTTATCGCAGTTGTATATATCAAAATGCTCGGTTTTGCTGTCAATGATGCTTTTAGGATCGGATCTGCCGGCAGGGCTTATAATGGGATCACGCCATCCTGAAAGGTACAAGTAACGTACAGATAAGTTAGGTAATAGGAGGCGGTGCGAAAGATTACAGACAGCTCACAGATATAGATATATTGAAATAGCTTTCAGTCATTTGAGGAATCTGTAGCCGATAAGATCAAAGCGATTAGATTCAGAGAAGCATGTAGTCGCTATTATGTATTGTTTATGTGGAAAGAAGGTTTTATGTGCTCCTCTTCATCTTCTTCTTTATGACTAAAACTAAAATTACATTGCAAGTATATTGTACTTTTAAATGGCTGTCAATGCAGAAAACGGGACGATGCAGATGCCATGGGTGAGCCTTAGATAATTTGATGATTCACTCCTGGAAGACTAGTTTACTGTTAGTGGATGGGTTCGTTTAATGGAACATCCCAGCATTATTCTGCATATTCAAAGTATGTTAGCATGCATGTCATTTGGCTGAGGTGGGACACATTTGCGCTGTTGAATTCTCGTGCCTATCCTTAAAATGAGCAATTAGTTCAAATGAGCAACTGTCTGTAATTACCGCTAAAGGAACAATGTCTTATTATGTAATAGCTATATCCCGTACGATCCCTTTTTTGTATGTCGGGTATCTCATGCAAAAGCCATTAGTGGACATTGTAGATTGATATAGGCCTAGTTTAAACCGGATCAGCGTATATCAAAATATAGGCTGCTTCAGAGAGTTTTGAGCTTCGTTAGTAGCTAACCTGTGTTTTTGTGCAGGTTAGTGGGCTTTTTATTTCTATATTCATTTAATGAATTAAAAAATAAATGAGTAAATTGTATCTTCGTTCCATTTAATGTTTTCTCCAATGTGATTGGGCTGGACATTCTCTTCTTTGAAAATGGAAAAAAGGCAAACATGGTTACAAAATCAAGAGAACAATACAAAATACAAAAGAACTGATGTCATTCATCTAAACATGCACGATATTGTAATTGCCCTTTACAATAACCTCTAAAAAAGAATGAGTATGATTGACAGTAACAATACAGGCTAATGGTTTCTGTTTATATTATTCCACCTTTGCATGCTACGGAAGACTGATTATGTTTAGAACGACATCATAAAATGATTACACGTTTTTAATAATGATGATACCGATCTATAACCTGAACTAATGATTCGCTGATGAATCCTCGTTTTTAAGAAACCTTATGAAAGCACCTTTTTAAATGGACGCTTTCACTTAAACCGGTCCTGTTTACCAACATTTACCTATTTCAATTACTTTTATTATATGCTTCGTTTTCGCCCTTCATCACGAGAGATTTAGAGAACATGACCGATGTGATGCTGAGATGTAAAAACTAAAAGATAAGATTGAATTAAAACGGCTGCTGTGGATTTGCAAGACGTCTGCGGAGATAAACGATGCCTAGCGAAGCGACATGTGACTTAGGAATGTAGTTGTTCGTCAGCAGATGAAATGATGAAAGTGATCCTCCCACTAAAGGTGAGCAGTGAAGAGTACTAAAGGCGGGAAGGAAGCCAGCTCATTATACTCCTGCATACAGAGGTGAATCAAGTCAAAGAGGTAAGACCTGAGTCAGGCGGCATTATCCGATTGATTTCATTTTCAAGTAAAAATCATTGTAATGCAGTAAAATTCTGTTAGATTTTCTCTTTTTTAACAGTTTATTGTTTCAATGCAGATGATTTTCTTGCTGGCGACTTGCTTTGCTGCTCTTCTGTGTCCCACCGTCCACACTGCAGACTCTTCAGTGGGTGAGTGATACCGAAGTTCAGCCTCGTTTACTGTGAAAATAGTTTTAGTTTCATTGGTTATTTTTTATTAATGTTGTCATTCCCTCCTAAACAGATTGGTGCTATCACAAGCCAGCATGCAGTAAGTGTGATTAATGCATTTATTTTATTATTATTATTATTATTCGCATCCATATCGATATGAAACGTAATATAAATTTCTTGATTTTTATTGATTTCTCTTGATTTGTGCTAGATTTTACCACCTGGCCCAAACTTACCACAAGTTATTGCAATGGATCCAAGCAATCTCCCATTGATATTGTGACTGCTACAGTCCAGGGAAATCCTAACTTGACCGCGCTTAACTTCACATGCTTTGATGACAACTCCACCTTCCTGTCAGTCGTAAACTCTGGTGACTCCGGTAAGGCTCTTTGCACATTTATTTCAACGTGTATTTTTCAGAAAATCCTTGGTTGTTTATCAAGATTTGTCGGTTTTTACAAAATACGGTTTTTAAGATCGTTTAGCAGTAACTTCCAAATGGGGAATACCTACTTACGAAACCGATCCTTAGGAAACGGTAACATGAGAAGCATCGCATTAAAAAGGTTGCACAAAAAAGTACAGAAGGGCGAGCTAGCAAAGAGATGTAGGTGATATGTTGATAGATAACAGAAGGATAAAAGTTATTTGATGCCTCTTTGTGTTCCATGAGACGCTCTGACTGGGAACCTAGCACGGTGTAATCATTGGTGAGGCTTGGTATCAATGCGTAATATATCCCGGACCTGCAGAGCCAAGTTAGGGCTGTTCTGTGCCAGCATAAAAATCAATGTGCAGATGCAATGTTGCAATGCAATGTACCAGCTAGTGTTAAAGTACAACGTAGCATTAACCAGTCGATGTAAAGAGACTTCTATGCCAGCTTTGCAGTGTAAATTTTGCATAATACGTCCATTGTCTTCACAGTGGTGGTCTACTTGGATGATGATAAAATTCAAGTGGAAGGAGGCGGTCTTCCAGGTGTATACAACACTAAACAATTCCATCTCCATTGGGGTAATGGCAGCTCCTCGCCTGGCTCCGAACACACTGTGGATGGCAAACAATACCCAATGGAGGTACGAACAATCGAATTAAGTATGGGTGGGTTTTCACGTTGATGGAATAGAATTTTTGGTTCCGCGAAGAACCTTTTTTGCTTTGAAGAAATAATAAAAACAACCTTTTAACAGAATCATGTTTGCCAATGAAAAAGAGTTTATGTGATCATTGACTATGTGTCCTCGTGTGTTTCATAGCTGCACATCGTAAGCGTTCATTCAAAATACAACGGGAATATCTCAGCTGCTCTAGCTGCCAAAGACAGCGCAGGATTGGCTGTTCTTGGTTTCTTCATTGAGGTGGGCATGACATTTCTTAAATCTAGAATTAAAACTTAAATGGCTTGGTTGTGCGCACATGCTTATGTATTACATTTTTTTTAAATGAACCAATAGGGAACCAACGAAGTGAACAAAACAAAAAGCTGGGATATCCTAACATCCTATTTGACAAGCATCCCTACTTCAGGTAAACAAATTGTTCATAAGTAGCTAAGATTGCTTAGTGCAACCAAAAATCTACTTTTTGACATTTATCCACCTTTTGTCATTCCAGATTATAGTCTCTTTTTTAACCTTTTTTTGTTCGTACAGTGAAAGTCAGTGGGGTCCAAAACAACCACACTGACATTCATTTTTTGTTGAATGTTTTAAAGGGTTATTCCATGCCAAAATGAACATTTTGTCGTGAATCACTTATCCCCATGTCGCTTCAAGCCCCCAAATGCTTTGTTCATCTTCAGAAAACAAAATTTAACATATTTTTGATGAAAAATATCTGTCAAGCTGCAGAATAATCTGTAAAACGGTGTCTGAGTGCTCCACCTGCCATCAGTGGTTCAACCGTAACATTATGAAGTTACGAGAAACATAGAAAGGAAATAAAAAATAAAGACTTTATTCACCTTAACAACACCGTAGTGCCATTTTAGACAGCATCTGGTTTATGCAATCAAAATATGCAGTTCCGTGTTAGACGCAATGGAAAGATACGCTGTTTGTAAAAATAACGCGACGGTGATGTTATGATGCCGAAGCTTTGAATAAAGTTGTTATTTTAATTTTTCTCATATAATATTACGGTTGAACCATTGATGGCAGCATTCATACTTTTCTGGACCTTACCTTACTTACAAAAGCCTTCCAGTTACATAAATTATATTACAAAGCTTGGTTTGCAGGTTTGGAACAACATGGGGTTTGGAGAATTTAGGGTGGAGCAACCCTTTAACATTGATATATTAAGGACTTTTAACAACTTAACAACAAATCAGCACAAAACTGTTCATTACAAAATGATACTGACTTTAATTTTGTATATTTAGGTAGTCAAACCTCAGATATCATGAATCAAATCACACTGGACGGTCTGCTTGAAGGTGTGGACAGGACTAAATATTACCGTTACCAAGGCTCTCTAACTACACCCAACTGTAATGAAGCTGTGATTTGGACGGTGTTTAAAGAGCCCGTCAAAGTCAGTCACGACTTTGTAAGTAAAGTCAACTCTTTGGTACAGTAACTGTTGCTGGATGACTTCCCCTACGTATTAAAAAGTTAAAAAGTGACTCTGTTTGCTTTATTCCTCCAAACAGATCAGTCGCTTCAGCACAACTGTCCTTTTCAGAGACAGAAGCACTTCAGTTCTGAACACTAACAACTTCAGAGGAGTTCAGCCCTTGAATGGCAGAGTCGTGACGACTCAGGTGGCAGCTCCTTCATCAGCAGCCACATCCACCTTATCTTTTCTCACAGTACTTCTCTTGTCGAGTTTGTATTGGCTGTAAAAACACCTCTTTGCGCAAATTCATGATTAACATTTGGATTTTGTTGGAAAAACAAGATTTAAGGTTTAGTCAGTGGCACATAGCTTTTTCTATTTCTACCAGATGTATTTTTATCGCGACAGAGTGAATTTTAAACGCACAATTTGGGGTCTGTGAGGATAATATAAGTCCTTAGGTTATCAATTTATTTATTTTTTATCCCAAAGGGTTAGTGGAAATAGCTGAAATCATACTGCTTACGGGTTTTTTTTTACAAACCTGCTGTTATCTGTTGTCTCTGTGTGATTCTATAGTATTTAAGATGATCTGCATTAAATGCCTTAAACTTTGCTGTTAAAATGTAATAAATATATGAATTTAAATGTGGAACAATGTGTCCTGTTGAGTTCTTAGGTAAAAAAAAAAACATAATATTGTAAGATTCAATTTAATGTAACTATTTTATATTTTTATGCAAAGCTGAATTTTCAGCGTCATTACCAGTGTTGCCAATTTTGCTATATCGCTATAGTCCTTTTTTTAAGCTTAAGGACAAATATAGCAACTTGGAAAAACCTTATTTCAGTTCTCATCTGCCCACTGATCTATATTCGTCTTTATATAGATTAGAACATTTGCCATTATGATGTCATCTAGTCAAATTTAGCTACCAGTTTTAGCTATTAAAGCAACATTGATCATTACAGTCTTTAGCGATGTCTCGGGAACCATTTTAATCATTCTTATGGCGATTTGCTGCTCAAGAATTATTAGCGTTATTATTACCACTTTAGTGGTTCAATGTTTCAGTCAACTGAAAACTGTAATTGGCATAAATTACTTTATAATTAAATAATATAATTTATAATTTAATAAAACTAATTTATGCCAATTACAGTTTCTGGGGGATCTGTTTAACTCATAATCCACACTGGCCTTAACTACCGACAGTACCTCCTTTTCAAATAATGTGCTAGCTGAAGTTTACAATCTGATAGATAGATATATACCTAGACTCTTCAGCTCTTCAGACTGTTTATATAGGACACGACATGTCAACCATCCACCGTAGGGAATCTACACATATCTATGGTAATGCTCATCACTCCATGGAAGAGAGGGGCGGGATCAGCAGAGCTCATTAGCATTTAAAGCAACATGTACTAGAATGGCTGGATGAAAACAGAGCTGATTTTGACAGGTTAAAGAAGGTGTTTTTTAGGGTTTACTCGCACTAGAGATTTTTTCACACACTCGTTTCTCATAGAGCTTTGATTACCTGTAAAGTTGCCAAAGGGGACAAGTCTATTGCCAAAAAGTGACAAGAGTGAAAAACGGTGACCCGTGTAGCCCGTGTTATTCAGTCAACTTTCTCCTCTAATCAGTCGTCTAGGCCATTAGGGAAGCTATGCATGAGAGCTACGGGCCTCTACCTGATAAGTGCTCTATGAATCAGACTTCCTTCTTCCTGTGTAGTTTTTCCGTAGCAAAGTTGCTTGGTAATTTTTAACACTGGGTTACTTTTTAAAGCAGTTCTCGGTTCTGATTTGGTGCACTTCTTTATAGAAATAAAGATTTTTATACCGTGTCTTTACCGTGTTGTAAATTGTTGAGATGTCAGTCGGCTGCGTCAGCGAGGTCATGATGGTAACACCTTTTGACTTGCATATCCTAAATGGATTTAATTCATTATAGTACTAAGCTTAATGTTTAAATATGCCCTTTTTAATCTTAGTGCATTATCTGTTTCTCTTACAGAATGGCTTGACGTACATAACTTTTGGTTTAAATTGGAAAAGCTTTGGGGAAAAACTGTTTATTACCCCCAGCATAGTTTGCATGCAATAACAAGTTCATGGGGGAGCAGTACCTGCAAGCTTCACGGCTGAGCAAATCCATCAGCAACATACAAAATCTGTTCTCTTGTTTTGTCCGCTGTCACGGTTTGGTTGGAAAGCAAGCAGAAAGTTGAGACAAGGATTTATATGATATCAAGGAACAAGTATGACTAATCAATTAAAGGGAAACTTCACCCCCAAATTTTGTTCAGTTAACCCCATGTAAAAAGCTTTGTTCGTCTTCAGAACACAATTTAAGATATTTTGGATGAAAACTGGGAGGCAAACAATAAATACACAGAAGAGCAAAAGCTATGTGCGTCCAGCCAGCAGATGCTCTCCAAAATGGCGCTACGGTGATGTTACAGTGCTGAATTGTTCAATAAAGTTGTTACTTTTGTTTTATTTCCATACAAAAAGTATCACTCAATGGCAGATAGAGCGTTCAAAATATGTTTATCATAGTTTTCAAACTTGAACTTGGCAGCCAATGGGACAGTCACAAACCTCCTGGTTTTCATCCAACAACCGGTGAATATTTTTGAAGCTGTTTTTTTGTGTGTGTGTCATGGGCTTTGTGATAACGGAGATGGAATGTGAATGCATAGTTTAAGTTCTTAAAAGAGCAAAAAGTTGGGCTAAGAGATAAAATCTTCTATGACAAACATCATAGAGGCTGAGTAAAGCTGCTGTTGCTTTTTCGTGTGTTCGCAGAGTAAATATATGATGGGTAGCTGGTGTTTTGTATGCGTTTGGCCAGTCCACTGAACAGCACCCCAGCCACAAAAATCACCCCATCTGCGGTCCACCGTGTGCTGAAGTAAAAAAGGACTCTGCAAAGACATAACCCACACGAGGCTGCTGGTCCAGATGGCATCTCAGGCTGGGTGCTAAAAGGATGCTCAACCCAGCTGACTGATGTCCTTACAGACATTGCTAGCACAGGCATGCTTTAAAACTACCAACAGTTTTAAGGTAGATTGTTAATCAATAGCCTACAATCAAGGGATTATTTTTACCTCATGCATGAGTTAATATTTACAGATGAACTTAAATATACAAAAAATGTACAATTTTGGTAAAAAACACACAACCACTGTTTATATGATATAAGCTTTATTTTAAAATAATTAAAATTATTAAAGAATTACTTGGATTTAAACTTATTTAACAAGCAAGAATTTAATTCAGCTGCAATCAACCATTCTGTTATTTATTTCCCCTGAAATAATCATATCATATTACCATGTAATATTATTTTTTTTATGAGCTAACTTTATTTGAGTGAGTATCCCTAAAAATATCATCATGGTAATTTTTACGCCAAAATAATAACTAAATAATTTAAACAACTGTCTATAATATTTCTTTCCCTATTAAAAAGAATGTATATGGCATGCAAAATGAAACCACCCCGGAACTTTCAATTAAACCTGAAGGACTAGATTAGTTGAATCAGGCATGTTTACTTAGGCTTGCGTCTAAACCAGTGATCCTCAAATCCGGACCTCGAGATCCATTTTCCAGTTTAGCTTTAACCCTAACCAAACACACCTGAGCATGCTGATCAGCGTCTTCAGGATCATTAGAAAATCACTGGTAGGTGAGTTTTATCAGGGTTGGAGCTAAACTCTGCAGTGGATTGGACTTTCAGGGTAAGATTTAAGGAACCATGATCTAAACTATGCAGGGCTCAGGCTCTTCAAAAATGGTCCTAAACGTTCATCAAACACCTGAACCAAATGGGCCTTAATCACTTAACACCTGTCTCAGTTAACTCATTTTGGTACCAGTCATGTTTTTCAGGACCTTGAAACCCTTCAAATATAAAGTCTTCTAATACACACAGTGGGATTTGAACAGGATTTTTCAGATTTATTATAGGGGCTAGGTTTGAGAGCTTGAGAAGTGAGTTGCAAGATTGTCAAAAAAATTAAAATCACATTAACTGCTTTTTAAAGTGTAATATTAAAATGTTGTTGTAGGAAAGAGAGATTGATTTCTATATATTTTATCTGCCCAAGTTATGCAAGCGTTTGTATTATGTCTCTTTTATTTTATTTTTTAGATGAATTGTCTGGTAATCTGCTTTACTGCTTGTCTGTTGCACATTGTATGTGGTGCACCAACCTCTGTTTGTAAGTGCTTGTTTATCACTTGGTTACTTCGCTTTTCGTGACTATAGCGTTGTGGTATATTACGCTAGGTTTCAAACACTTCTCTCCCTTTCTCTACTCTGCTTCTAAGCGTGGTGCTATGACAGGCCTTCATGTAGTAAGTTGTCTTTCACTCAAAATATTTTTACTGTAAATCCTGTTTGATGCATTTCAGATAAATTTATTGACTTAATTAAACCCATCTAACGTGCTTGCTTGCTTGCTTGCTTGGCACAAGTGAAGTATTTCACTGCTGTTTTAACATCATGTTAAAATAGATTTTATGCTAATAACTATAAGTGAGGGTGTTTTTCTGTATCTCAGGTGACGTCGCTTGGCCTATAATAGCAGCAAAAAACTGTAACGGCACTCAACAGTCTCCAATAAACATTGTAACTGCTAATATAAAGGCTAATGCTAATCTGACCTCTTTGAAATTCACTGGATACAATGATAAAGCAGCCTTAACTGGGATTAAAAACACTGGCACGACAAGTGAGTAGCTTAATGTTACTAGCTTTTGTGCAAGTAAAACCTATTAACTGGAAACAGAATGTTTAACTTTTTTTTTTTTTTCTCCTCTGGTTTCGCTTCAGTTGAAGTTGCACTTGATTATAAAAAAATGCACGTGGAAGGAGGTGATCTACCAGGTATGTTTTCCAGTACACAGTTTCATCTTCACTGGGGTAGCGGCAGCAGCACACCAGGATCTGAACATAGTGTGGATGGCAAGCGATTCCCTATGGAGGTGAGCGTAATGTAATTTTAATATTTCATCATTATTGTGTTTTTTTTTTTTTTTTTAACTCTCTGGTCTGCTAAAATGTCTCGTCTCAGTTGCACATTGTGAATATGGCTGAACGAAATGGCAGTGTGTCTGGTGATTCGGTATTGGCAGCTCTTGGCATCTTCATAGAGGTGTGTCATCATACTTCTCAAACAATATGTGAGGAAATGACACTCGAGTTCCAACTGTAATCTCTCATAGGCATCGAATGACACTGGGAAACCAGAGAGCTGGAAGACTTTAACGTCTTACCTTACAAAAATTGCCAATGCAGGTGTGTGCATGCTCCTACGGTATGAAGCAGATGTTTACATGTGTTGGTAAAGGAATTAATAATGTGTTGTGTCTCAGGAGATAAAGCGCGCATTTCTGATAGTATCTCTATGGATGATCTGCTTCCTGGAGTGGACAGGAGTAAATATTACCGTTATCTTGGGTCTCTGACCACGCCAAACTGTGATGAAGGTGTGGTGTGGACCATTTTTAAAGACCCCCTCAAAGTCAGCTCTGACCTGGTAAGTCGGTGCTATGTAGTGTTAAAAAAAATATATGGCATAAAGGTTTATGCATTTGGCTTGCACAGAATGGATTGTATAACTAAAATTTAATGACTCGTCTCGGTCATGTATAAATACGGTTTTTATAATGGGACGAATAAACCAAATGCTTCAAGTGCGCAATAACCAGGTTTCGGGTTAATCAGAGTTTCTTTTGATCCAAAGTTAGACATTTGCCTCGTCTTTTAGAACCTCACTTAAAAAAACTAACCTAAATTGTGTATGAAATGCATCGTCTCTATGGGTTTTTATTAAAGATTGACCTCTTCACAACGACTGTCCACATCAACCAGACCGGAAACTCCCCTCTAATAAGCAACACGTTTAGGGGTGTCCAGGCCATCAACGGCAGGGTCGTGATGTCACAGGTAGCCCGTACCAAATCCATCGGGCCTATAAAACCCAAATTCAAGCAGACCTCTTCGGCAGCAAACCTATCCCAGGCTCTCATTTCTCCTCTGGGTGTTGTACTCCTGTACTGCCTACTGTTTTTGTGAAACTAGTCTGTGAAATGCTGGGATCAAGAATGAGGTTTTCCCATGTAATCCTTCAGTATTGTATTTAATGTTACAGATTATGTAAAGAAGGGGGAAAAAAGTAATTTTTAGCTGGTTTAATATCCTTGTGGAAATGGTTTGTCTGTCCAGCTTGGGCACTGAAAGTAATTGTTGTAGTGCCGAGTTGGTTTTATAGACGTTAACTGTTTTTTGTGCATTTTTGTTTCAGAACTCATGAGTTGTACGCAGTTTTGCACACATGCACTTATGGCCAACTCTAGGACGGTGCTAGCTTTGCGGTTTGAAATGGCACGCTTGTTGAACTGAACACAGGTGACATGCTGACGGTGAAGGACAGGTTACTGGTTTTTTGGTGTCAATTCTGATATTTTGACTTCACTATTATAATTTATCATCATTCACTATTACTATTAACTCTTTGACTCGTCTGGTTTCGGTTTCCACTGGTGTTATGGTAAATTTTTGGTTTAATGTGTGCTCACACGGTTCGCGTCCTTCACTGTCTGCTGTGCCGACATATAAATGATCAAAGCCGCTTAAGTACAGTTCTCAAATATACAACCAATTTTATTTTTTTAAATTGACTGTTTCATTAAAAATAATAAATATCATATTGTTTGTAACTTGGGTCCTTGTCAATTATTTCTCAGCAAGTGATTTTCATATTACGTGACCACAGCATAGAACTAGATTTGATTCCAGTACTCTAGCGTTTGTTAATTTTTGCAGTTGGTTTGAATTTATTAAACTTCTTTCCCCATGGGACAGCCTTCATGGCCACTCAGTCACTTTTGAAACTTGCTACAAAAGACAAGATTGATTCAAAACCTACACTGGCCTCAGATTTTTCCACACAATATCCTCAGTCATGTCCCCAGTGCTGTCTTTGTGTGCCTTTTTGTGGTGTTAACACAGCAGTGCCTCCTTTGAGAGTTAGTCGCACACAATATTGTCTGATATCCGTCAAAGAATGCTGAATGTTCAAGTAGTGGTTGTGGAGTCAGTTGGGATTATTTTATCCAGATTTATTTAGCTAGCTTTTGTGTGTGACGTAAGGGTTGCTTGGGTAACGTCTACAAGTGTTTCCGGAAACTAATGGTTTGATTTCAGTGGCTTTTATAACAGATCTGAACAGGTTTTTGCTCCTCTAAAACTTTTTGGCTATACAGGCTTTCGGCATATATAGAAAATAATGTAGATACCAGGTGATATGAATAAAAGGGCTGTATGGGTAAGTCTTTTAAATCCAATGCTTGACCACTTATGCATTTATCACTTTCTTTCTCGTGCATCTTTACCGTATCAACTTTCGCGTAACTTAAATGGGTGTGAATAAAATTGATCATTTAAGAAATGCGACGCTGTTTTCTCAACATAAGAGCTTGTCAAAAGGTTCATACTGTATGTCAATTCTGCCGTTGCCAAGAATTAATGATGTGGCACTCGATCCCGTGTCTTCAGGGTATCGTAGCATGATGCTCAGTTCCGTTAAATAAGCTACATTTTTTCAATACTGTACATTCTGACACCACTTATTTTCATGACTTCATAATCTTGAAAGCCTGCATTCCTCTAATTCAGATTTTCCACCTGCAAAGGAAATGTTAAATTAATAATGCACAGGCGGCTCTTTTCCCACGCCATTACAGTGAATGGAGACTAAAATTTTGTGAGCGGCAGAATAATATTAAAGCCATTACTGATACGTCTTGAAAGTGATGTCTGACTCCTCACACTGATTCATTTCAATCTATTCTGTTAAACGGCTGATTCGGTGTGGCCAAATTAACTTAAATATCTAAACTTTCAATATGCCACCAGAATGTCCAAGATGTAGATGAGTAGATGTTTTTTTTTTTTCATCAGAACAGATTTGGAGACGTTAACCATTGCATCACTTGCTCACCGATGGATGCTCAGCGTTGAATGGGTGCCGTCAGAAAGAGAGCGCAAACAGCTGATAAAAACCATCACAATAATCCTCTCCACTCCAGTCCATCAGTTATCATAGGCATTTGTGATCCAGTATTAAGATTTTTACTTCAAACTGTCACTTCCCAGCTGAAGTCACCTTCTCTGAATCAAGATATGTCGTCGGATTTTGATGTGAGAGGACAAAAGGATTATTAATATATAAAAATATATACATTTTTCTTTTTAGAAGCAACCATTTTTCCTTACTGGAACGCAGCTTTCAACTTCATAATATGCTGATTGATGGACCGGAGACCCAACAGTCTTCGTAAGCCGAACAATAGATGTCTGCATATTGTAATATTGTTATCTATGTTTCAATGTTTACTGAAAGTCTGAAATATTAAGGCTGTTAATATAAGGTAAGAATAAGTGGGAATTGGTTTTACATGGACAGAACGATGTTGCTGATTCTCAACACAGCTTTCCAAACGTCAAGTTCAAGCCTATTAAATAAACCATAAATATCTGAGCTGAAGGACAGAGATGGGATTTAACGCCGGCATTTTTGAGAAAATCAATCCGTTAATCATTGAAGTGAATATTTCGGACAGGAAATTGTAGTGTTACACATTTCATTGTTTCAAAGGTATCTGAAATATAATCGAGGGGTGTGAAATCCAGATGGTCTGCTGACTGTTAAATGCGTCTACATCGACCACTAAAGGATCGGGTTCCATTTCAAAGGGGAAAAAAGGACAAAGTGTTCAGGTGACATAAATGTGGGTGTAAACTACTGTCACACATGACCTTTTGTTGTACGTTTTTATTCTTAAATGGATCATGTCATTGTTCAGAAATTCTTTCGTACGATTAATCAAAATGTTCTTTCAGCGAGAGTGTGCGATTTCTGTAAGGCGATATTAGCACTATTGATCTTCAATTGAAATATGATCTTATTACAGTGCTGTTGGGTAACAACAAAGTAGTTACAATATTATAAAACAGATCATAATAACATGTTTTTTTCTTTTGCAATTACCATAACATGGTTATTTTCCTTCATTTTAACCACAACAACAACATTTTGTTACTTGACATGCAAATGCTGACTGACGTAAAATACATTTTTTAATTCATTAATTTAGGTTTTTTAGCTATTTTCTAAGGCAACCCTTTATATTTCACATTTAAGACGGAGGAATACAATAATGAACTAAATAAAAATGTAATAAAAATGAATAACAGCTACATGGAAATAAAAATAAATAAATAAAAATAAAGATTTATCTAAAATTAAACTGAAAACAGAAAATACAAAAATGCATGAAAAAAAACATTATTATTAATGACACTAAATAGCCATATAATGTTTAGAAATATTATACTTATTTACTATAATATTTTTAAATATTATTTATATATATATATATATATATATACATACATTTATATATAAATATAAATATATATTTTTAAATAATATTTATGTGAGTATTTGTTGGGATGTCATGACTCTATGTCTTTCAGACGTTTCTGTCATGTTATGTCAGGTTCAAACAATGCTGTTTTCATTGCATGACAAAAACTGTGCGTTTAGCAGTTTTGGAATGGCATGAACAACAATAAATCATATTTTTTGAATGCAAGAAGCACGCATCGTGTTTCAATGCCGCTGGTGTGAAAATAGTGCATCGAAACATTGCCTCCACTGTCCTGTCTAGTTTTGAGCAGTCTTCCTTTATTAAAAAAAAAAATTCATTAATTGCTAAAGAATCTTACTGTTAAAAAATATAATGCATGCATATATTAATGCGTAGATACCAACGATGCATTTATTGTAGGTCAAATGCTCAAATGCATTGTGTGACATTTTTTTTATTTTGCACAAACACACACACACACACACACACACACACACACACACACACACACACATCTGTTATTTCTGACCTTATTACAATGTCTATAACGCTAAGCAGCCTTTTTTATCTCATTATCTGTGCTTTGTTCTGAACTCTGCCTCTTGGACGCATCCTGGATTGTTTTCAAGCTAGTTTCTCTTAAAATCCATTTGTGCAGACAAACTGTTGCTGCAGAGAATTCCATTTTCCGTTCGGTTTTGCCTGAAGACAAAAGTGAAACAGTAGCTAGCCTTTCCAGATGACAAAGTGTTCCTGTAGCGATACCGAAGGTGTGTCTAAGTGAAGTTTGAACATTCCATTTCTAATGATGTTAATTAATACAGTGACAGAAGCCCAACACTCTCACATGAGTTTGAAATATTACAACAAAGTCACCTCAGTCCCCTTTGAATTTCATATAAAAATGGCGGCCGACTTTAATCGACTCCTCCCTGTCTTTCACCGCAGACCGAGACACATTACGTATGTTTATCGATTGATTGTTACAGTGTCTGCATATGTGCCATTCTTTTTCATAAATCCAGTTTACAAAATATTGTGGAGCAATCGGTTCCCCATCTACTGCTAATTTTTGCTGCGCTCAGCCTTCATCCCACCACAGCTTCCTCTGGCGAAAACGAAGCCTTAACAAATATGATTGCACAATTTATAATACATGTCGCCATTTTCATTTGAAATTGTGCTTTTCAATTTACGTTTACTTTTACTACTCAATGTTATGCACAGTGGAATGTATATATTTTACAGGAATGAATATATTACAGCCTACCCTCATTGATGACTAAAATAAAAACCAATAGAATTGCCCAACATTTTTAACTAAAACCTAGTTAACAAACAAATAAAAATATTTCATGGTACAAACATTTATCATTATCAGTGATTAAATGGCAGAGTTTGCTCAGTCTTTTATATCTGTATCGACACCAAAGCTAAAATGATCTGATACTTTGAGAGTCTTGAATCTTGACAGGTGCTTCTTTTAATGAGGCTTTTCTGCATTGTGATATCATGTGGAGTGCATCAGTGGTTGGAATTGCATTTGTACAAGACATTTTAGAACCAGACAAAAATGCATCACCCACATATTTATTAAAATTTCCCAGCAAAATTATTTTCAGGTTTTGTGAACATATGCAACGGCCTTGAACAATGCCCTGGAGTTTTGAACCTATGCCCTGCTGTGAGCTAATGCCCCCATGTGGATCCCACTTGTCATCACAGCTAAAGATCATACAGACCGGAGACAGAATGCAGTATATCTCATGCCTTCATGACATAAATTCATCAATTTAGACAAAACTTGTGAAAAGAAATAGCCGCAGATATAGGAAATATAGGAACAAAGTCAAATGCAATGCGATAAAATAAAAAATGCATTGGAGTGACAGTAAAAACAATAAATAATACATTTGCATAATTAAAATCTACTTAATTTATCTTAAAAAAAGCCTAAAAATAATTAATTTGAATATATTTATACATTAAACTTGCATAGATCAAAATACGAAACAATAAGTAATAATTGGATATTAGATATCACTTCAAGTGCTTTGGGACAGTCTGTAAAAAATAAGGCAGATGACTTCTTGTTGTATTATTGCAAGAGGCACTATATAAGGACGCCTGAAGGAAGCAGTAATATGATGAACAGTAACCAAGATGAAGCGTTCATCTGCAAGGCTCCGTTCAGGTCACAGTTGCAATCTCCTTTGTGACGCGGGTTGGAGGGAAGTGCGGTTGGAGACGGTTCTGGACACTTCATCCAATCGATTGCCGTTGATTTGTGAACGACGTTGTCTTGGTCCATTCCTCCGCTCTTCAGAATCCAATATGAGTTGTCCTTGAAGAAATAGGCATCTCCTGAGGGGTTAAGAAATAAACTGTGACTAAAACTGTGTACCAGCGTTGTGTCATGCTGCATTCAATATTTTAAAGCTACATTAATGCTATAGATTGAATGTTTACGTTTACTTTCCTGGTGTCTTCTGCATTACATATTATATAATGAGTGAAGAAGATAATGCTAAAAATAGCGGTTGATATTAAGTGTGTCATTAGTATAACTATTCTGATCGACTGAATAACCACTGACACAAAGCGAAATCCCAGTAAAAGAGATTCATCTGAAAGGTATATTTATTCTATGACTTTTATGCAGAAATTGGAATACATTTTGAGTCTGAAATCTGTATTGAATTATTAATTCATTATCAAATAATACCCCATATGTTGCAGTACAATCAGTATTATGTGACCCCGGAGCACGAAAACTTAAATCAGTGGGGTATATTTGTAGCAATAGCCAAAATATATTGTATAGGGCAAGATTCTAGATTTTTCTTTTACGCCAAAAATCATTAGGGCATTGAGTTAGGATCATATTCTTTAATGATATTTTGTAAATTTCCTACTTTTAATATATCAAAGCTAATTTTTATTAGGAAAATGCATGGCTAAGAACGTAATTTGGACAACTTCGAAAGCCATTTTGTCAGTATTTAGATATTTTTGCACGCTCAGATTGCAGATTTTTTTTTTTTAATTTACCCTTATTGTGGGTTATATAGGTTTTGTGGTACGGGTCACACACACACACACACACACACACACACACATATATATATAAAAATTTTAGCACTTCCTAAATAAAGTGGGTTTTTTGAATGGGTTTTTGGTTAAATGTCTGCAATAAGATCTGTGTTGAACACAAACTCTAGATATCTCAAAACATTATGCAGTGCTCTATACTGAACAGAGTCTCGAAGGTAAAGTAACAAACTTTCTCTCCATTACCCTCTCCCCAGGTGATGATGTCATCGGGGTTACTGGGCACGCCCTTCCAGCGGGCGGAGTTTCTGGGATAATCTGCATCTGGGCGGTACCTCCCAGACTCCAGGCCTTCAGAGAACCTCCAGAACTCTCCGCCGCTGAAGATGTAGGTCTTTCCGTTGTGAGCCCAAATGAAGACGGCGTCCACCCTCTTCACCTCTTTTCCGTCATGAGAGACCAGCCCCCAGTCTGACAGCGGACGTGGGTATCCAGAAAGCGCCACGGTGTCTTGAAATACCCAGTACTGCGAGCCTGTGTGGAAAAATGTACGCATTCACTTACAGAAATGTGCTTTCTCAAATTGATTTGCCCTTCCGTTGTGCCCTACTTCAGCAAAATAAAACTAACCAATGAAGAAGATGATCCTGCTATCTTTCTTTCTTTCATAAACGGCGTCTATCTTGTTAGTGCCGGGAGGAAGACCCATCCAGAAGTTTTTTATGAGAGCAGGGTGAAAGGACACAAGAGAGCCAGACCGTTGGATTCGCCAGAAGTACGGACCTAGAGCAAAAGGAACGAAACCAAACGTCTGTGCCACATAATTTCGTAATTAAGTAGATTTAATTGCTCTTACTGATTTCCATATTTGCATTTCTGGAAATTTGCAAAAATGACTACATATTGCAGTTGTACTGTATTCACCCGGTGTCTTGCGTTAAAACACTGGCTTAAATATGGAAGTGGCGTTAACTAGATCAACTAGATTTGGCTTCCCGAAAAACAGTCATTCGATTTTACCTTTAAAAAAGAAAACTTCTCCTCTGATGTTTGCCACTGCATCAAAACCTCCTTCACAGCGATTCTGGGCTGACGGATCAGGTCTAGACAAAAGACACAGAGGTCATTAACACTTTTAATTTGTTGTTATTGGGTGCTGGAGAAGTGTGTAACCATGCAGAACCTGATTCTCCCAAGTTCGACGTGCTCCTTCATCAACATCTTTGTTAACCCTGGAACAGCATTAGCCAATCAGATATGAAGAACCAGTTTATAGTTCAGTTAAAATCAGTGTCATTCATCTGTCACATTCTTTGATTTTAGGCTTTACTCATGGGTAAGGTTAGGTTTAGGGGTAGAGATATGGTTAAAATTAAATCTTTGGATTAAACTGTCATTCCAGGGTCAACAAAATATGTTCAGGACGTGCTATCAAACATTCAAAAAGTATCTTCTGCTCACCAAGGCTGCATTTATTTGATACAGTAAAAACAGCAATGTTGTGGAAGATTGTTACATTTTTACAAATAACTGTTTATTCTTGCCAAGCTGAATTTTCAGCATCACCACTCCAGCCTTCAGTGTCACGTGATCTTTCGAAACAGTTCTGCTGCTTCATATTTTTGTGGAAATAGTTCATTTTTTCCAGAACAATAGAAAGGCATAGCACAACGTCACAGACTCCGGCCGTTTCTCAAACGTCGCATTTGTAGTCTGCATACGTCATAAAGAAGATCTTGTTTTAGAATATTCGCAGTTATAAATTTGATCATTATCGTTAAGTAAGTGTAACTTCTTGTATATACGGGTGTTTGGTTTTCGTCGCGTCCTTATTTGGTCCTTCCTGTTCCCGTCCTCATTTAGTGATAATTAGTTTATCAGTTTCCACCTGTGTCTGTCCACCTGTTTTAGTTCTCCCTGATTGTCTCCCCAGTGTTTAAAAGCCTGTTTTGTTAAGCCCTTAATGTAGCTAAAGGAGCTAAATTTATATGCCGTTTGACTGATCTTTTATAACATGAAGGTCTTTACTGTCAGTTTTGCTCAGTTAAATGTGGCCTTTGTAGAACAAATGCGATTGTCTCACTGACCTCAAACATCTTTGTCTTGGAAATCATGACTTACTTTGATGGTATTTTGGGTCGAGGTGGGCTCGGCGGTTTGGGTAACTGTGTTGTAGGATGATCTGGAGGAGGTGTTGATTTGCTTCTCTTTCCTGTCAAGACACAAACAAAAACCGCGGTGTCGAAATTAAATGCGGTCAGCTTTTCAGACAATGATTCATATCTTATCTGATGAATAAAAAAAGAGCTACACTTGCGCTTTAATTTTACATTCAAGAGATGGATTCAAAGTGACACGAAAGTGAGCGCAATATAGTTATATCTGGGTGATCTACTAGATCTTACAAACACCAGATCAGGTTGACTAAAGCTTCTGAACGTGCTCCTACCGTAGATGGATTGAATGGCGTTGCGGTCATCTTCTGGAAGGATGTAGGATGTGAAGTGTCCGACAGGACCGTTGTAGTACGGCTGCATGATGGACGGATTAGAGGAGGAATGAGAGAGACCCAGGGCATGACCGAATTCATGCACAGCCACGGCAAACAAATCGGTGCCACTGTCATATTCTAAACAGATTGAGAGGATAAAAAGAAGAGCTCTTCATTTATGCATGAGAACATTTATAAGTGGGTGATCCGTCAAATGAGGCACCTTTTGGCTGCTTAAAAGCAAGGCAAACCTCTTCGAACTGCTTTTCATCTATGTAAACGACTTTAAATGTTTCAAAAAGAAAATAAAAATGGCATGCACTATATAACAGTAATGACATTTCTTTTGGATAAGTTATAGCTAGCGGTACACCAATACTAAGCGTGGAAATGAGAGCAATATTTATTTCTGGAAAAATGTCATTGCATATGTAAAGTCAAAACTTTGGGAGCAATTAATGCTGTAAAACTTATAAATGATAAATTTTACAGTTTGTTATTATAACATATCGGGGTTCCAAAGAGAATATTAATATTGCATTAATAAAAATAATATTAATTTAACTTTGACTATAGGAGAAGTGTCAAATCTAAACTAAACTGAATTGGATAATGATAATAATTTGCAACACTGATCCGAATTGAAACAAGATATGAAACTACTACCTTCTATAGAGCTGCTTTACATCTAAAAACTGAATTGATGAATTATACAACATAGACGCTGCTAGTTTCCCGTTTATGAATATGAAACGCATGCTTTAAAGCATTTTTCCTCTGTGGAATAATCAAGCAGAAAAATGTCTAAATGCCAGATTAGCGAGTCTGATTAATCCATAAATACAATGTAACCATCAGGACAGTCATTCATATATTAATCACTGACTGAATATTTAATAAAGTCTCTTGCCTGAGGAGGTCCAGTTCTCCTCGTCGTCGAAATGCGTATCCCCAGCAATATCATTCTCCCCTGGGAAGAAGGCATGAGCAAGCGTTCCTCCTTTCCCGTCGAATGGATACCCGTCATCATGGAGAGAGCGAGCAAAAGAGATCTTGATATCAGCTCTGTCCTGCTCTCTCGAGGATGAAGCATGAAAATTAAGGTCGGTCACATCACTCCAGGCTTTGAAGGCATAGGTTATTATAGTCTTCACGTCACTTGGTTGGAGGTACGGAGGGAGAGATGGGTAATTCTGGATGCTAATAGGACAAAGAGGAACAAAGACAAAGTCAGCGGCTGGGGTTATCGTACACGACTTTGGGGTTTGTTTAAAAATGCAGACCTCCACGTGAGGTCCGATTTTTTCCAGCGAAGCCCAGTGGTCGCGTATCTTTTTTTCCTCCTCCGCTTTTTCAGCGTGTCCTCAGAGCCTATAATGTCCGGCAGCGAACACCGCGGCGTGTTCATCAGTTTCAGGGTGTCACTGTCTGAGAAGCACAGCGCAGAAGGACCCAGATCAATATATAGACCTTAGAGATCCAGAGCCCATCGCAATACTCGAAATAAAAACCCATAAATAATTCTTTCTCTAGACGCGTATCGACAAAACCATTTACAAGCCACCAGCTGAGGAAAAAGTCACTTTAAATCTCTCCATTACATGAAGAATTGAAAACCAAAGGGGAAATCTACACTGCAGAAGAGAAAAAAGACTTGTGAAACAATGGCATTAGAACATTTCCTGCATGCGTTTTATTTACCGAGTTTGCCTGTGGCTTTGAGGCCAGCGAAACGCTGCATTTCTTTGATTGCTCTCTCAATGCCTTCTTTAGTCTGCAGCTTTCCTGTGCGGGGGTCCGGAGGGGGCAGATATCCATACCTGCTTAACCAGTCCTAACGAATGCATGCGAAAAATGTTAGTTCAACTCCAAATGCAAAATACACCTTTTAATATTATATATTTTGTTATGTTTTCAACTTGAAAAAAAAAAGCAACACAGCCTGTCCGAAAAATCATTCAGTCAATAGCATTTGTAAGCCTACTGGAGACTTTCAAAATGTCTTTTACCAAATTTTGATCATTTTTCCATGTTGAAAAGGCTGGATAGGTATGTCTTGAAGTTGGGATGCTGGTCCTTCTGGTCTTAGCTCCTTAGCTGGTCTTTTGCTGGTTTAAGTCTGTCTTTTTCTGGTTTATACTGATCTTTTGTTGGTTTATGTCTGTCTTTTTCTGGTTTATCCTGGTCTTTTGCTAGTCTAAGTCTGTCTTTTTCTGGTTTATCCTGATCTTTTGCTAGTCTATGCTGTCTTTTTATGGTTTATCCTGGTCTTTTGCTGGTTTATGCTGGTTGGAACAGCTAAGAACCAACACATGACCAGGTAAAAAAAACAGCATCCCAGCCTCAAAACATACCCGCTGGCTTTTTTAAAGAGGGTTAGAAGGTCGAGAGGCGTTTTACACAATTATGCGGAAATTAGGAAATTGCTAGCAATCTTTTCTCTGATGCAGCCTTTTTTGGAAAGATAAAACAAATGCTTGCAAGTAAAAATGTACAATTTTATTTGTATCAGAAAACTGATTAGTTATTATTATTCTTAGGTTTTTGTATTATTTTTGTCATCCTGACCTAAAAATCTACACCATGTTGACGTTAGAGGCTGTGACGTAGCCTATATAGAATACTCTACTTAGTATACTGTGTCCTGATTCTATGAGAAGACGCATCTGTTAAATCTTTCACGACTCTGTGTGTATTTTCTTCGACAGACGTTTCAGACTGAGATTTCCTGCAGTAAATTACTGCACGCTCACAGATTTTCGACACTTTTTTTTATCACAAATCGTGTGATTGATGTGGCGCGTTAAAGATCTAATCACACTTTTTGTGTTAACAGGGTTAACAGACACACTGACTTTTATTTTCTCCATTTCATGACAAGTGTAAGCGTTGGGTTAACAGTTTAAACGGTTTTAAGTCTTCTGTTTATTCCACACCTCACACAGATGAATAATGAAGAGAATCAAACTGTTTACTACTGCTTGTCACTAGAATACATAAGTATGGTTAAATCCACAATTTAAGCTCATATTCGTGTTTCGTGACTCATTTCGGCCCCTGCACGTTCCTCTTATCTTCGTAAAAAAAATTCCACCGATTGCTAAACTTAAATCTGGCACACGGGGATTTTACACACACGAAAGTATGCTCACATATGCGCATCCAAAACAATACATGCATTACATGGTACGGTGTTCGTTTTCCTATTTATTAAAATATATAACTATAGTATAGCAGAGTAAAGCTCATCTTACCACACCCCGAGAGTACTGGTCCGGCATCGGAGCCAAATCAACCGGAGAGATAAACACAAGCACAGTGCAGGTCAGGTAAACCAACCAAAGACATCCTGAGAAAGTCATCTGCCCGGACGGAATAAAAATAAATAACAGCCACTGGAAATTAAAAGGATCTGCTTTTATTCTAAGGGTAATGTAGCTTACATTCTCATACCGTTATATGCGTTTCTCTTGCTACTTCAGTTTATCCCTCTAAGGACTAGGCAGGGCAAAGACCAATCGATGAGTCTCTCTCTCTCTCTCTCTCTCTCTCTCTCTCTCCTCTCCCTTTCTCTGTTTGTATATTCTGAACAATCTCTATAAGAACCTCTTACTTCCTGCTGACTCAAAAAAACCATTACTTAACTGCATTACATGCACGTAATTAATATTAACATCAATTATTAAATTCTGCCTTTATTCAAGTTAAACTTTGCAATTTTTCCATGTTGCATGACATAAATCAGTCTAAAAACCACAAAACCAACGAACGAGGTAAAGGTGCAGTCACACCCTTAACTGAAAGGAACCGGACGTTCAAACCTTGCTAAACCGTTACACCACTCGCATGGCTTTATTTCTTAAGAAATGTGACCCTCAGTAAAGCACACAACCCCAAAAAACTTCACTCTTTCATCTGCAATATTTTATAAATCCCCTTTTAAAATCAATAGTGAAAATGCATTATCACTAAGGTGCTTTTTACAACTGAGGCATCACTGACTTTAAAATAATAATACCTAAAACAGGATTGTGTGACAGGAAGTAGTGGCAGGAAGAAAAGATCACAGGGGAGCAGGAAATTTACAGATGCATGCGCGCGTGTGTGTGTGCGTGTGTGTGAGTGTGTGTGTGTGTGTGTGTGTGTGTGTGTGTGTGTGTTTTAAGAAGGAAGATAGGAGGCTGATTTTACTTTGAAGTGTATGGCCCCCTGTATTTAACAGAAGTTCAAACATCTGATGATGATGCAAAGTCATGCGGTTTTGTAACACTCTTCTTGTCATAGGACAAATTTCAACATATTTCTCAAGGTATGTCAGACGCATAAACATGTGGTAGGCGACGAAAAAACAGGACATTGATTAGCAATATTAGTGATGCGACACCGAGAACGATATCGCATACGATGTCGAGGCGGTCACTGTACCGTTACTTGGTGAAGGCTGCTGAACGCGAAGAAGTTATTTAAAAAGAAAAGGCCCACGCTCCACCACAGAGTCATTGCTCATGCTCACACATCATGAGAAGCTGCTTGGTTTAAAATAGACTTCCCTGTAAACTTTTGAGCTAGAAATTAATATCGACTGGCTTATATATGTTGCACACAACATAGTCAATAAAATGTCCAAAGTCAAAGCTAAATGTATCTCACTGGACATAATCACTCGATGGAAGCTTGTTTGCGTCACTCAGTAAAAATAAATAAAGCAATCGTGACTTTTGAGTTTTTGTATCACCGTTTAGACTTGGTTTCTGGTCATGTTTAGTTTAAATCTCAGAATTTGTACTTTTTCTCTGACTAGTCCCGTGTCAATACTTGTCAGCGATAACTAACCAGCTGGATAAAATTGTTGTGATTCGTTAACTCAACGCACTGAATTGCTTGCCTCGGTTTCTCACGTCGTAACGACATTCCTAAGATGGTCTAAGATGGATATTTACTATACGGAGTTTTTGTTTTGTGCATGCAGCTTGCGAAAAACTGCAGGAACGCTCGGCTTTGAAGAGAAATGTAACGCTCCAAAACTGCTTCGTTTGAGCTTCACGCTTCAGCCTTCCTCTTTCTTTTTGTGTCGTCTTGACATCATTTGTTTTCACTTCTACTTCTGATGACGAAATTATTAACAAGGCAGGTTATTACACGCACGATCGTATCTGTGAGCTCCAGAATGTCCATTTCCTGCTGTTGGAAAGCGTCTGCTAACCATCGGCGCTAGTTCTCTCTCGTCGTTCCCCAACCCCCTAACTGCCGGAGAGTGCATCTGAAAGCACTATTAGTGCTACATGACACTGTATCGCTAATGCCTTGAGAGAGAGACAGAGAATATAAGAGGAAGAGGTTACGCAGAGATATATTAATGGCTAGACAATCTGGGTTAATTCCTGCTTCACTAAAACTATTTAAAAATGATGACTCGTCAAGTGGCCTTGCTGTAATATATAAATAAATATATGCAAAAATCTTCATTTTAAGACAAGTTCATGATTGCAAGATAGATATTTTATTAAAGGGTTTAATGCATACATGAAGTAGGTTGACTTTCTTGAGTGAACACAACATACACACGTAGTACAGTAGGATCAAAAAAGGACATTGACAACCTTGGGTTTGAGTTTATAAAAATATTTTAAAAGACCAGTTTAAAGGAATAGTCAGATTTGGAGAGATTTTGCATAAAAACATAACAGTATTCCGCAGGTAATCCACATGATTAATTATAGACTCGAATTCTGTCTTGAAGAAACAGTTACGGATTCGCTTTTCACAGCTTTTCAATTCACACTTCATTCATTGGTGGATTATTCTGATGTTTTTATCAGCTGTTTAGACTCTCATTCTGACGGCACCCATTCACCGCAGAGGATAAACTCATCTACATCTGTTCATGTTGTGCTGATAAAAATTTAAATCAAAAAGTTTTCATTTTAAAAGAATGACAAAAGAAGCCATTTCAAGGGTGCTTTCAAACCTTATTGTAAATCCTTATTTCTCTCTTTTACACACACACACACACACAGAAACAAAGAGTGAGAGAGCCTTTCCATTCATACAAAATACAGCCCACAGACAGTTTCCTAATATTCAAAACCATTTCTCACAGTCATAAATATATACTGTAGGACACTATGTTCAATATAAATACTTTGGCTTACAAGGTGAGATATGCTGGAGATGTTTTGCATATAGTATTCACTGATGCTTTTAGATAAACGGTGCGATTGTCACTACTTTCTGCTTTTTAAACAGTTATTAAGTGCAAATATGACTGGAGTTCAGTCCCTGCTCTGATTAAATTCACGATTGTCACAAGCTTATTGAGGTTTGTGAAAGGGTAAGGTCATAAACATTTCATAAAAAGTGATATATCACATATCTGATGCTAATAATTACCACAGCAAAAAATGAGAGAGGAGAGATGAGAAATTGCCATATGTTATGTTATTAAAACTTCGTAATATGCTTCCTAATTCTGTGACGTTGCTACCAGGAACTTTTGCTAAAAAATGAAAAACGAACATTGCACAATGCTTCATCGTATAAATCATATACATTCCTGTTTGTCTGAAACTAAATGGAAGCAAATATGGCACATTGTCCTCGGATCTAAAAATGAAATAAATGTCGAATCAAGGAATTGTGTCCTTCGTGTTTAATAAGAGAATTGTTTAGAGCTATTTTCCGACCTTGTGTAAACATACATTGTTTAGTATTCTAACGCAAATTCTACCTCCCCTTTTCTTTTCACTGCAGTCTGGCCCAATACTGTCCCATATTTTGATCATTTCCTGGTACCTGGACAGGTACAGAAACGCCTGGGGAAATCAAACCTAAAGCACAAAAAAAAAAAAACGAGGCATTTGTTTTAGTGACAGAGCTCCACACTGCAACTATAAAAACATAATACACAAATATACAAAATAGGCATGTATAATGTATAAAACATTTCTGTATTCACAGGTATGTGCAAATCTGAAATGTAAATAAGTGCGTTGAATAAATAATTTAATATTAATGTTGTGCGTTCCGTGTTAAACGCAAGTGACATGGATTGCCTGCATAAGAAAATGAATGCTCTTTTATCTATTGAAAAAATAAGAATTCGCTGAATACGTACTTACTCTCACTAAAATGAGTTTTCTGTCTTCATTGGAACCAATTTGAAAAAAATGTAGCATTGCATCACTTGCTTACCAATGGATCCTCTGCAGTGAATGGGTGCCGTCGGAATGAGAGTCCAAACAGCTGATAAACAAATAATAGTAACTGATAGACTGGAGTGGTGTGGATTACTGTGATGTTTTTATCAGCTGTTCAGATTCTCATTCTGACGGCACCCATTCACTGCACAGCATCCGTTGGTGAACAAGTCATTGAAGGCTCAGTCTGTTCAGATGAAGAAGCAAACTACATCTTAGATGGCCTGAAGGTAAGTACGTTTTAAGCAAATATTAATATTTTGGGCAAACTCTTCCTTTAAAACAACCAACGAACAAACGACTAAATAAACAGACAGGGGCTACTGAAAGCGTTCGAAACAGTAGTCGTCAGGATCTTGTGATGGACATCACAGCGAGACTCACCTGTGCTGGTGTTAGCTGAAGGTGGAGGTGGTAGATGGGAAGAGGAGTAGGACGTCTCAAACGAGCGAGGGGCCGACGGGGACGGAGGCAGCATGCACGAGTACGAGGGCGCAGATGGAGAAGGAGCCGACTGCAAAGAAAAGTCCAAGACGGGGAAAAAACGAACAAAATTATTTATACAACGGTACTGAAATGCAATGAAGAACAGAGCCGTACACCAACATACTACAGCATGCATTTAAATCAGTACGAATATCTTCTGGATGCCCTGTTTCTCCCTCCTTAACCTTTATACAGGTTATTGCCTAATATCGAGGGCATCCACATTATTTTAAACACTCAACCTGCATACGACGCACATATTTTCCTAAAAGACAAAAGGCAGGTCCCTATTTTACTAGAAGCTTTAAAACAGTCTTTGCATGCCTTCGGTCTGGGATTACGGCAGTTCTTCGTTCTGATATCGAAACTGATATCTCATTTCTCTACATTTTTACTTAAAACAAAAAATTTGCTGGTCTTTATTTGCTATTCTCCAAGGCTGAGGGAATCTGGAGGCTGGTATATCCTGCTAAAATAGTTATTGTCAGGGTTTTATTTAAGTGTTTTTGGAAAAATTTACAGAGGGTGGGCTTAATGTCCTTATTTTAGCGCTCTTAATATTATTTTTAAAAATGAACTGAATTAAACCCAGAGTAAATCGATATGGTTTTATATCCACAATCTTTTTTGAGTGTCTTTTGAATACATTACACATACCATAAAATGATCTAACTTTCATAAGCAATCACTAGAAGCGTATAAAAGTATAAAATAGCCTTTAAACATAATTTCTCTCCACATTTATGCATACTATGGAATAACCAATATGTGTGTGTATTTAAAAAAGAACGGTTTAGACTGAATCCTAACTGCAAAATGTATACTTATCAATTTTCAATATTTTTCAGGGATTGAATCGCCTTTAAAGATTATAATTTAGTTGTGAAAAGTATTTCCCTAAATCTTGTAAAAAAAAAAAAAAAAATATATATATATATATATATATATATATATATATATATATATATATATATATATATATATCTTAGTTGTAATTCAGCTGTCTGACAAATTCAAAATCTTGTCATCGAAGGCATTAATATAATGGATACTTTTTTTTCTGCCAAATAAGACAAAAGCAATACAGAAATGACGTTTCACTAAAATGTTTTTGTAAATTAGAAAATGAAAAACACACTTATTTTGCAGCTTTTGGAAGCGGGTATCTATCTATGTTGGTTTTGATATATTAAATAAAGCAAAATAGATGAATCTATGATACTTTTTTTTAAAATGTAATACTGGATCAGACGTGGTTGATAATTCTTCTTGGGAAGTTTCATGCACGTAAAGCAAAGATAACGTCAATTACTCCTCTTTCAATTTTTTTCTGTCAAGAACTTAATATATCTTACGACTAGAAACAAGAAATGTATTAGAACATCAATAAAAAATTATATTATAAAAAACTATAATGTATATTATTATGTAGTACGTATCCCCCTTTTTTGTTTGTTTTTGAAAGAGTAATAAAAAATAAAAAATAAAAAACAGTCGCCTAATAGGTTATTCCGTTCTAAAAACAGACCACTGATGTGTTTCATTGTCACCACGAGAGGGCGGAACTGTACAGACAGCCTTGATAAATTGGCAGAGCAATGCTTTGCTGTATAGAAATGAGCAGAAGAGTCTCACCTGAACCCCGGAGTAGACTGAAAGAGAGCTGTAACTGGAAAGAGCCGTGTCGGTCGGATTCAGCACAGATGCTAAACACAAAGACAAAGAGGTGAAGTCTGAGCGTTACTGAGTATATATGAATTCTTAAGGGTAATTATGAATAGCATGAATGGAAATCATCAACATCGTGAATGAACAACAACTGATTTATTGTCTGTAAGCAACCAAGAATGGCTAAACTATATATATATATATATATATATATATATATATATATATATATATATATATATATATATATATATATATATATATATATGTGTGTGTGTGTGTGTGTGTGTGTGTGTGTGTATATATATATATATATATATATATATATATATATATATATATTTTTTTTTTTTTTAGTTAATAAATAATACCAATTATTCCAAAATTTCCAAACTCATGTGAAGCGTTTTAAAAGGCTCCTCTAGAAACCTGAACTCATGCACATGCAAAAAAAGAAAAGACGAGAAAGGAGGAAAAGTGACCGGCGCGGCATTCAAATTTCTTGTTTATGCAAATCTCCGTTTCCACCTGCACCGTTGCCATGTGGATGATGATGATAGGCAGCTGAGTTAAAGGATGTGCTCAGCGGAGCGTGCGTCTGAGCACAGGAAGTCCCGCCTCCCGACCGCCTCTGGTTTCTAAGCTTCTCCTCGCGCCTCCATTTGGCTCTTCGGTTGGAAAACCACACCTGTCAATCAAAGTCCAAAGCGTACGCAATGCATGAAAGGGTCTATCGTATTTATTTGTCTGCTCTTGTGACGTGGACACACCGCCGGGGGCAGTGACGTACCTGTATCCTCGCCTCCGGGAGGTCGATTTTGTTCGCGAGCCGCTCTCGTGCGAAAACATCTGGATAATGTGTTCTCTCAAACTCTAAGCAAAGATCAGTGGTTAATGTTTTTCTTCAACGTAAATGATAAAGGTTTTGTTTGTTAGTTTTCGTTACACTCAATGCAATATGCATCATCTTTTCGAAGCTTTTCTGTTTTCTTACCCTTCTCCAAGGCCTCGATCTGCTCTGTCGTGAAGCTGGTTCTGTTGCGCTGAAGCTTTCTCTTCAGCTGCAGTCTCAGCCGAGACTCTTCTCCCTCGTCTCTTTCCACGTGTCCTCTTTCGCTCGTCACCCTGCCGTCCGTCTCCACCAGGCATCCTTCTGAAAATATCAATTCTTCACGATTAGCTCACATCATCGTAATAAATAAATCGTCAATACCCAAAACACAAGTAAACGAATGAAACATCTTAAACCGTAGCTTCTTCAAAAGCACTTTTACTTTTTAAAAAAAACAAACGTACAATTTTAGTTTTAGTAATTCATTTGTAGCATTTAAAGGGACAGTCCACCCAGTAATGACATTCCAAACTTATGCATTTCTTTCCGTGCAACACAAAAGTATGCCCAAAATTGTCAAATGTTTGGCTCTTATGGTATTTTTGGTCCGTAGAAGTCAAAGGGGCCCCAAACTATTTGGTTACCGGCATTTTTCAAAATATCTAGTTTTTTTGTGTTTCACAGAAGTAACTGATACAGGCTTGGAATTCCACGGGGGGGAGCAAACGGTGACAGATATTTAATTTTTTCGCTTTTTTTTCTAAATTTCAGAAACAGAAGTTCAGCTGACTGGTGGAAACGCTAAAATACTGTTTTTTTAAAACACACATTGTTGTCTTGCATACAGCCGGAGCGGTCAAGCGCCTCACCGGTGCTGTGCTGGCTGGGAACTGTGTTCTGCTGATGGTACCAGTCGTTGGCTTCCGTCCAGTTTGAGGTGCTCTGGATGTTCAGCATGGTCAACCTCTCAAACATCGTGCACCCGACCGCTATAGCCTCAGAATGGAAAAAGATACAAGAGCTAATTTGATTTGGACTCGCTAAGATGCAGGATGATCTCTGACCCTCATCTGTTTTCATACAGAAAATTTAAAAGGAACTGTATGAGAGACAATCATACATTCACAAACAAAAGTAAATTACAGTAGCAGATGTAGAAATTACAAGATGTAGTTTTACAAGAAATGTGAAATTTAGGTGAATTAAATTACATACACGTAACATACATGACATATGATGTTGGCCAGATCAGTTCTTCGATATTTTGATATATTTACATTTATATGGAAAAAATATATATTGATATTTTAATTTATTTCACATATGTTTAATGTTTTTTGTGCATAAATTATTAAAAAATATATGATTTATATTCAGTTTATATATATATATATATATATATATATATATATATATATATATATATATATATATATATATATATATATATTTTATTATTATTATTATTATTATATTATTGTTTTTTCATAATTTTTGACAATGAAACAAATTACTGTATTTTGTTCTGCCCTTAGCAATAACAGAGGACATTTTGTCACCAAGACATAAAATAAGCTGAAAAATAAGACTACACTGTAAAAAATATGTTAAATTCATGGTAAAACCTGCAGGTATAAGGGAACAGCATATTGGTTTCTGTGCTATATATTTTAAAACTTACAAGCGTGTTATACATTATGTTTGCATTTACAAAACTACTTAATGTGACATCATAAACTACTTACCAAAATCTGATTTGTAACTAAAAATGTACTAATAACTACTATAATACATCAGAAAGCCATACAGCTGCATCGTAAGTGGCCTGTCTATAACACATGGTCAATACTACAGACAGTGCACATGGTCATTCACACAAAGAGCATTACAATAATGCAATAAACACCAGCTAAATAACATAACTCACCCTAATGTACATTACTGATAAAAAAACTAAAAAATCATATTCATGGGGATGACTCGAGGAGATTATATGAGCACCCTTTTATTGTTTTTCAGAAAATAAACAGTAAGTATTTTACAGTAAACACTATGTTTTACTATATATATGCAATTTTACACTTTTAAAAAGACAACTAGACCATGTCAAAAAAGTTAGTGTGTTATATAAATATTTGGAGTGTTGCTTTTATAAAATGTTGGATGTAAAATTTTAAGAAAGAGCATAGAAAAACTCACCAGCCGTTACACACGAGCAGCACATCCACTGCAGCACGGCGAGGATGTCCCTCTTTTTGAAATGTTTTTAAGGTTTTCCTGACAACTTGCTTTCTTAACAATGAACAATGAACAGTGACAGAGAAATATAAATGCATCTGCAGACACTTCTGCCCTTAAAGAGAGAGAGAGAGAGAGAGAGAGAGAGAGAGAGAGAGAGAGAGAGAGAGAGAGAGAGAGAGAGAGAGAGAGAGAGAGAGAGAGAGAGAGAGAGAGAGAGAGAGAGAGAGAGAGAGAGAGAGAGAGAGAGAGAGAGAGAGAGAGAGAGAGAGAGAGAGAGAGAGAGAGAGAGAGAGAGAGAGAGAGAGAGAGAGAGAGAGAGAGAGAGAGAGAGAGAGAGAGAGAGAGAGAGAGAGAGAGACAGAGAGAGAGAGAGAGAGAGAAGAGAGAGAGAGAGAGAGAGAGAGAGAGAGAGAGAGAGAGAGAGAGAGAGAGAGAGAGAGAGAGAGAGAGAGAGAGAGAGAGAGTGACACAGTGAGTCAACATCAGTGTCAAGTTTGAACTTAATGCCAGTGAGAGAGAGAAAAGATAAAAAAACAGATAATGGAACGATGAAAAAAGAAGAACGGGGCAATAGCAGAAAAGAGCAGAGTTTAATATTAATTAGCATGCATATGGTAAAAAAGTGAGGAAAATGAGAGATAGTTGGAGATTCCTGAAGTGGGAATTTTTGCATTTCTTCTCAAAACTTCATAACACACACATTTTAGTCTGTTGGTTTCAGCAAGACGGACTCTAGATAGATAGGTAGACTGATACTTTTACATTTAAATCCAGTTGTTTAGTTTATTTACAGAATGAAATACACGTCTTCAGCTGAGTCTGATTCAATTAAGCCTTAAATGAGACCTTTCTCATTGAATGCGTTAGATCATAATTGCACATTTAGAAATAAATACGTTTCTTTGAATTAAGCATACAGATTACCGGGAATTACTAATGTATATTTAATGTGATAAACACAATAAATTATATGTTGAGGATAGAATAATGAGAGAGCAATGAGAGTGGGATGAGGGTATAAATAAACCAGTGTGTGTGTGTGTGTGTGTGTGTGAGTGTGTGTGTGTGTGTGTGTAGGTTGGGGAACAGGGGGATGCCACATTACTTTATTTCCAGTTGACAAGACTTTACATCCCCTACCTCTTTCTCTCTCGTACACTGAACACACTGCTTTGTCAAGCCAGAAAAATAAAATAAAATTAAATATATTGTACAATATCAAGTAATTATTATTATTATAAGTAGTAGTAGTATAGTACTACTACTACTAAATATATATTTAGCTATTTATGTCTACACGAGCATCTTATAAATAATAATAATTTTGAGGAATCATCTATCAACTAACATCTAATAACTATTATTTTTAAAGCGCACTTATTTATTTGCTATTTTACAATGGGGCCATATTATTATCAAAGCATCAATCTTTATATCAGAGTGTTGTTTTTAAATCATAAGAAACATAACCAGCATTTTGACTGCTTCATGATACAAGTGCCCTTACTAAATCGTAGATATAAAAACATATGAAGCAGTATTTTGGGTTGTGTACAGATGTGCATTTTCACTGGCCCCTGTGACTGCGTGCGTGTGTCACCGCGGTTGTTCTCGTGCGTGCGCGCGTGCGTTTATGAGTCGATCACGTGACCGCGCGAGTCCGCGCGTGTGCGTTTTCTCGCAAAGATTCATATAGCTTTAGGACATGCGTGTTTTTTTTTTATTACTAACCCCCACCCCATCATCTCTCCATCCCTCTCGACCTCTTTTCTTTTTTTAGTGCTGGGGGGTTAAAAGTGGGGCGGGAGGGGAGAAGAGGCGGTCACCATAGTAACAACGCCACGACAAATATCCATCAAGCCCTTAAAACAAAGGCGAGGGGAGCAGCTTTATCAAAAAACGCGCGCGGTTCACCCCGGGACAGTCAACTGTACGCTGAGGATGAGGGCTTTCATCCTTACGTGAACAAAAAAAATGAACTTTCCCGTCTCTTTTAGCGCTACACGGTGGCGGAACGATGGTTTCCTTCAGCGCGCGCTTTCCGTTTCTGTGGCTCGGTTTGGCGGTTTCTCCGCGGTTTTATCTCGTGTTGCGTTGCCCCTGGCGACACCGCGCCGCATCCTCTCTCCCGCCCCTCCTCTCTGTCCCTGTCACCTTCAATCTGCTGGAAAAGCAGACACAGGGCCCGAGGCCTGAGCCAGAGACAGAGACTCAGCAGCAGCTCGACAGAAGAGGAAGGTGAACGCGGAGTCGTGTAGCGATTATCGTCGGCATCTGTCCGTTTAGGCCCCTATTAATGAGCGTTAGCGCCCCCTTGCGCCTGTTCTAAAATCTAATAAAAAATTCAGATACAAATACAGAATAAGAACAACATGCATTAATCCAAAGCAACTTTAAAAGTGTTTTACGTGCGATGGGATTATTCGAGTTTATATAGACTACACATCTGAATAGTTTTCTTTAAAGATTCTGAATGTAAAATGCAATAAGCTAAGACTATGTTTAAAGTGAGAAGGGACTGGGTTCAAGGAGTAACCAAAATAAATAAATAAATAGAAAAAGAGAAAAGGACAATAACAATCATCTTAAAAGTTGAATGACTGAAAATATTTTTGGAAAAAAAAAATGGAAAAAAGACAAATGTTCCTATTGAACATTTTTATTGTTTCGAATAAAATAGCTATGTGAGCAACTTATAAGGGAGCAACTTATTTAAGCATGAAAACTAGATTAAGATAGAGATGCACAACAGCAACAGCAAAAAGGCAAACCTCCTTATGAATTAAAAATATTATGTGAAATAAAGCTCCGACTAGATAAAAATGACAAAAGAATTTCAAACAAAGTCTGCTGTGATTTTGTCTGCGGAAACTTTCACAGAAACTTTCAGTGCCACTGCAGCACAGATAACCCGAGATAACCCACCTGCTTTAAAGCAACGCTCTACACTCTCAGACATAAAGGTACAAAAGCTGTCGCCGGGGCGGTAGCTTTTCAAAAAGGTACATGTTTTAACCTAAAGGGTCCATTTTGGTACCTTAAAGGTACATATTAGTACTTAATGTGTACGTATTTAAATCTAATAGGTACAAAAGGTACTGCCCCAGTGACAGCTTTTGTACCTTTATTTCTGAGAGTGAACCTCTTATTGACAGATTGTGCTGTAACCCAATTTAAAGAAATAGTTAACACAGAAATGAAATTTCACTGCAACCTTTTCTGTAAAAAAAAAAAAAAAATAAATAATTATTTATTTAATTTTGCAGTTGTCCATTATACAGTTATTTTATAGATTCTTTACTGATTTGTTCGTCTATATAGGATAATAAAAGTAGAAAATGGGTCAGTTTGGCAGCTTGGTTTCAGTAAAAGCTGTTTTTAAACTAACAAGAAAGTTTTTAGTTCACCTCAACAGTATGTTTTTAATACTTTTTATTTTTTAAAGATTATACTGGTCGTTACGGTGTAAACCCTGAGTCATTTAACACTTCAAAATGTAACAACCACAAAATAAATGCACTTGTTCTTTGTTGATAACTTCCTAGGCATTATAAGGCAACTATGATACACTGAACCTGTTTTGCCTGTTTCTCAGTCATGTGCATGCAATAAGGGACTGATTGTTAAAACCTGTTTACAAAAGTAGGCCCACACAGTAGTATTAGATGTCATATGCCACACAATTTATCAGCAAAGCGTTTTGGGAAGCTTTTAACGTGAAACAATTAAATCAACTACTTTTCATCAAAGCTCGCAGAACAAGGCGGAAACCTTCAAGCTTTGCTAAATTGTTCAAATGACACAAATGACTGACTTAGAGCCTATATCTTGAAACCTGCATTCATTAATCTGTAAACACCTCGCCCCTCCGCATTCTCGGTCAAATTCCCCGAAACAAAACAGAGAAACCAAAACTGCTAGACGTGGAGCGGGTGGGCGGGGCTTGTGCTCGTTGTGGGCGGGACGGACGCTCCTGATAGGTCACTGTTTGAAAGGTAGCCAGGTGATTAAAAAAAAAGGATTTCAGGAACCTAATGTTTTTTTCTTGAGCGAAACTTCCGAAGTCTTGATCTTCGCTTCACCTGGCTTCATCGAACGAGGAAGTGATTATTTCTAAAACGTATTGTTTTTGCGTCCACCGCCTCTGATATAAACAAAGTTTTGGAGTCTCTGTAACAAAGGTATTTTGAAAGAATGCGGTGCGCCTCATTTATTCGCACTGCCTTGGTCGTAATGATTGGTAGGTGCTTAAGTTGTTGTTTCTAAAAAAATATATATGTATTTTGCTAACGAATTAATAATTAATGTAGGATTGTAACACTGTTTTGTTTCATCTTGGACGCCATTCAGGGTTGTGGATGGGCGAGGCTCAAGGTAAAAATTGACCTAATTTTTGCTAGGTTTGTTTGTCTGTCAGAGGACTTGTTATGTCCGTATATATATAACGTGTATTGGTTTGTGAGGGTATAAAGCAAGCGAATCATCAGTCTCGATGTGTTTGACGCAGAATGTGGTCGGCCACAAATGCTGAACCGAATAGTCGGAGGTTCCTCTGCGTCGGAAGGCGCGTGGCCGTGGCAGGTGGATATTCAGGTAAGAACGGCAGCCATTATGAAACTAAAGTTATGTTAAACTGAAGCAGGGTTCATAAATTCCTCCAGCTCAGTCGAACGGCTCGGACATCATAGTTTAATGCACAAGCTACTCAAATGTAGGCCTAAGTTTGTTTTATGTTTGGTCAAACAATTCTATAATTATTCCTAATTTTGCATAGGCTATTGTTTGAAAAGGTTCATTTTTACCTATACACACCTCTTTTTTTCTTTTTTTTCTTTTATAAGTAAGCGTCACTTCCGCTTTCAAGTTTATTTTATACAAAAGAAACAAGAAAACGGTTACTTAAAGAAACGGCTCACTCAAAACTGAACATTTTCGGGCCATCTAATTGCGTATCTTTATCAGATTTGGAGAAATCGAAGAAATTTACAACACTTGCTCACACCAGTGGATCCTCTTCAGTGAATGGGTGCCATCGGAGTCCAAACTGCTCATGATAAAAATAATAATAATAAAATCCATCAATTAATGAGTTGTGAAGTGAAAAGCTACGGTTGTGAGAAACGTAGCTTTAAAAAAAAAAGTTCATCATATGGGATACTTGCTTTTTATCAGATTTATCAGCTGTTTGGACTTTGATTCTGATGGCACCCATTCACTGCAAGAGACGTACTGCTAAAACTCCACATTTTTTCCAGTGAACAACCAAACTCCGTTTTCAGTGGCCTGTAGGCGAATAAATTTTCAGTGTAATTTTGAGTGAGCTTTATAGATAACTGAAAATAACACCTTCTATATTAAATGCATACAGTAGTTTCAAGTATTTCATGCACAAGTTATTTATGAGCTTTATCACCTTTTTCAATGTGCAAGGTAAACTACACGTTTTTAATTTCTCATTGCAGTTTTTCCACAATATTTACATCTGTTATGATTTGTCTTGTCCTTTCCCTTTTTTTATAAATCTCGATTGATATCCGGATATCAGTGAAACCTTTATTTTGTGGTCAGGGTTTAGGGTACAATCTGAAATGTCTGTCAAATCTGGTTTCTTTTGGATCTCGTGACGTGTGTTTGATGTGTGTGTGTGTTCAGACTGACAGTCAAGGACATGTGTGTGGAGGAACTATCATCTCGGAGAGCTGGGTGCTGTCTGCTGCACATTGCTTTCCCAAGTAAGGTTTTTTTTGCGTATAATCACCCTTATAATCGTTTTTGCTCATGTAAATGAATGAATAAGGTTCTCTTTCCTCGACCAGCCCCAATGACATCTCCCAATACACCATTTACGCGGGCCGCCAGCAGCTGAACGGCTGGAACAAGGGCGAGTCCAGCCATAGGGTCCGCCGCGTGGTGGTTCCTCTGGGTTACACGGACCCTCAGCTGGGTCAGGATATCGCTCTCGTGGAGCTGGCCACGGCTGTCATGTGGTCCGATCACATTCAGCCTGTCTGCTTGCCATATGCCAATGTGGAGTTCAGCAGCGACATGAGGTGCATGATCACTGGATGGGGTGACATCAGAGATGGAGGTGAGTGAGGGAAAAAAACACAGGCGTATGAAATTTCACCCATGCTCGTGTTGTGATGACAAATATATTTAACTTCTAAATTACAGTGACCTTTACATTCAGTAGTAATTTTGTATGAACGAGTACATAAAATACCAAAAACATGTTTTAAATGGTTTAAGTGAAATATTGTGTTTCTAAAGACATACAAATAAATGGGTTAATAAACTGCCTTTTTATTTATTGTGAAAGCAAATGGAGAAAAGATTATGGCTTGTTTATACCGGATTGCTTCAAAATAGACTTGTTAGATGAAATCAGATGGGGTCTAAAAATGTAAAAGTGGAGCATGTGAGTATATTTAATTAACTGATAATAAGGTTCTGCTGTTTAATGCAAATCCAAATTTATGGCGCAAATTATTTAACCGAAAATGTCTCCATAAGGTCATTAATGTAAAATGCGTTCAGAAGTTTGGGGTCATTGAATATTTATTTATTTTTTTTTCATCTCTGTTTAGTATAAAGGTCTTTGCACACTGATTCTGAATTTTTTTCGTATGTTTTTTTTTTAATTAATTTATTTTTTTTTATTTTTGTCATCATGTCAAAATGTTTGCTACGGATGAGAAAAACACATAATTGAACCTGATCTGAATATATATATATTTATTTTTATTTTTTATGACAGATAAATGTTTTGGCTGCACTGGGTAAATGTGTTTGATGCAATGTGAGGATTCGCATAAACCTTTAGTCTCTAATGCTCTCCAAGGCTGGATCGATTTGCTCAAATTAAATAAAATAATTTTTAAAATCAGTAATATTGTGAAATGTTATTAGATTTTCAAAAAACTGAAAATATAATCTATTGCTGTATCTGTTTCAGCATCATTACTCAGGAAACGTTTCTGATATTTGTCAATGAGGAAAATTATTATCAGTGTGTTTTTATTTATATATATATATATATATATATATATATATATATATATATATATATATATATTTTAATTATTATAAATATATATTTCAATTATTATAAATATATTTTTGGATCCCAAATGTGTGGGCAAATTAAGATGTAAAATGAATTTTAAAAATTTATTGAAATACCTTTTTATTCTTCAAGGATGCATTAAATTGATCAAAAGTGACAGTTAAGACATTTGTTATAAAAGATTTGTTACAAAGAAATGCTGTTCTTCTGAACTTTCTATTCATCAAAGAATCCACAAAAAAATTTATCATGGTTTTCACTAAGCAGCAAAAACTATTTTCACATTAAAAATAAGAAACATTATTGATTTAATTAAACACCAATAGTAATTTCTAATGATTTCTGAAGGGCTATGTGACACTGGTGACTGAATTAACGATGCATTTGTCCCAGGAATAAATTGCACTTATATAATAGTAAATGATAATTTGAATACTACACCATACTTTTTTTTTTTTTTTTTTTTTATACTGTAATTTTGATCAAAAAATGCAGCATTGGTGAGGAGAAAACTTTTAATTGGTAGTGTATGTATTTTGTGTGAAATATTGGCAATTGCCAATAAAGCAACACAAGAACTCATTGTTTCTCATGTGTTCAGTTGCTCTGCAGGGTGCTGGGCCGTTGCAGGAAGTCCAAGTGCCAATCATTGACTCGAAGACTTGTCAGGATATGTTTCTGATAAACCCCACAGAGAACATTGACATCCGCTATGATATGATGTGCGCTGGATTCCAACAAGGAGGCAAAGACTCCTGTCAGGTGAGGAGGAAAACATGCATTTACAAAAAAAAATGTAAATGCTAATGAACAACCTTGTTTGTAATACCCTTCTGTGCTTCTTCAGGGCGACTCTGGCGGTCCTCTGGCGTGTCAGGTCAGTGATGGAAGTTGGGTGCAAGCTGGAATTGTGAGCTTCGGCCTCGGCTGCGCTAAACCAAACCGACCGGGAGTGTATGCTAAAGTATCCAGCTTCACCAACTTCATCCAGAGTCACGTTGGAGGAGTCCAGCTCAAGAGCGCATCGGGTCACATCTGGGCTGACCGGGTCATGGTGTTCATCAGGACTCTGGTGTTACTGGTATTGGTGCAGCTGCTGAGATAAACACACACACACACACACACACACACTGATCCTCGCACTTGCCAAAAACCTCCCAACCCCAAAACACCGACCTACACAAAGAGATTCTAACGCCATAAGTAGCTTTTTAATCAGTTTTTAAACAACTTTTTATATCATGTAGTTTCCTGTGTGGTTTGTACCAAAAATACGCACCGAATGAAATGGAAAATAAAAGCATGTCTTTTACCACTTGATTAATATATTCTTTTAACTATTTGAAACTGAAGAACACTGAGATGATTGTGTAGTTAAACTGTGCAAATGATGCCATTTTTTTAAACTGAAACCCTCAAATGGTTCTCGTGGGCAGCTTACACGCATGAGATTTGGCAATCATGACGCTTATTAAATTATTAACGGACACTTATTTGATCCAGCCTTTTGCACAGCAGTTATCTACCTTTTTGTATCAGGACATGTAAAAATTTTTAAGATCACCCGTGCAATTAGATGTGAAATATTTAGCGTTTTTCTAAAGACGGTTGTATATTTGTATCTCTTGGTGACTGTTTCTCTTTAAATGCTGTAAATAACTTTGTAATAAAGTGATTTTTGTAACCGCTATATTTTGCATGCTTATTAATGGTAGGGGTAAACATGAATTGAGCTGTCTTTAAACATTAACATTAATAATCCTATTATAGCAAGTGTTGCTCTGTCTGATGTTCGCCGATAAGCTTCTACTTTTTTTAAATGCAAGTCTATTGAAGATTTGTGTTCAGGTTAATCACAGGTGTTTTTAAGTGGCTATTGATGTATTCATTATAGCAATGGTCATTGTACTTATCATACCCCAAAAGCAATATATTTCTGCCTTGTACAGTGATCTGGAACTGGAACCAGAATGCAACCAGAACTCACTGGTGTCTGAAAGTGAGTTTTGAGCTTTGAAATGTCCTGAATATTGCCAAAATTGATTAGGATACCATAACTTCTCGCATTTTCGCAGTTTATTCACTGTACTTTAGAAAATGGTAATAAGATATGACAAGAACTCGAGTTAAACTGTGCTAAAACTAAACATTTATCTTGATAATGTCTAATAACTTTGATAGAAAGGTGTAATGAATTCTGTTGAATAGCTGTCAGCTGTTAAATTTAAGGTTGACCAACTACCAAGCGATGCTTAATTTTGTTCAGTCTTGGTCACATTAGCAATAAAAAAATAATTTTTGTTGCTACGTTTTATTTTATTATTTATATATAATTTTACATGATTCAGAGTTTACTTTATGCTATCCTCACTTATATAAAAACTATAGTGTCCTGCATCCACTAGGGGAAAAAAATTGTTCATTTCATTTTGACTAAATAAAATACTGCAAAAGAATAACATTATAAAAATAAAAAAAAACCAACACCACACAAATCCCTTTGATAGCTTTATTCAAGACGATACTCTGTTGCTGGTGTAAAACGGAGCAGATCTGCATGTGGTGCAGCAAGTTTCACTATTTTCTACAAGGCATTCATGCAACATCGAATTAAATGTTTTTCTACTTTCTACAGTCACATCTTTGTGCTCTGCTGTGCTTCATCTACCGTAATACTACCGCCCTGCTGGTGACTCCTACTGTAGTGTACTAGAAAATAGCTTTAAACACTGGTCTGCTAAACTAATCTCCATTACTCTCTAAACTCATCTGAAAGTAGTTTCCAGGGTGAACGAATGGCACTAGCACCTCTGAGCTAAACTTGTTCTCCCCCGGATCTGAATCGCTTGGTAATGGCACTGAAATTCTCGGAATCGAAACCGAACGGAGCATCATATTTTAATGTTGGCACAAATAAATAATGCATACGAACCCATTAAAGACAAAGGCACTTTTCTGGGTAGGATTCTAGGTAAAGGCCTTAATAATTTGGAGCGTCGAGCATATTCTCTCTACCGCACACCGGTGCACAATAAAGCTATCAAGTTCCTCTGTTCGCGGCCCCCAACCGGTTCTACGGGGGGATGGAGGCGAAGTGAGTGGACCGGTCAGGTATCAGGAAGCGTCGAGTTGTCAGAGAGGATCATGGGAGATCCCAGCTGGAGCTCCTGCTGGAGCGACTCCATGTCAGCAGGGGTCATGCGGTGTACCTCGAGCCAATCGGAGAGCAGGGATGCGGACAGGGGGGCCAAGTCATTGTGACTAACGAAAGAGAGAATTGAGACCATTGAAAGGTCCGTTACAGTGCAGTACTGTAATTAGCAGTGATGCGCGTTTAAAAATAGAGCATGCACTTTGCGGGCACCGGGATCTGAACTGACCTTTCCCTGAGGTCGGAGTGCTGGAGTTCTGTGAGAGACTGAGTGAGGAGGTCATCGAGGTCGAAGCCGACGCCGTATCCCGCTCCGCTGCCTTTAGGAGTCACAGAGAAAACCGGCGGCAAAATGTCTTCAACCTAGCAGGACAAACACACAAGATCAGAATTAAAACATAATCTCGTCCATGCCACTCCATGTAAGACATGAATTGTGTCCGAAAATAAACAGAAAGCTATTAATACTGCCTAGATCCGATTAATCTAACAACTAAAGTAAATGAATAAGGCCTTCATAACCTCTTGGGTGAAGTGGTTAAAGTGTATTTTCTCCAACTAATTTAATAGTATATAAAAATAATACATTACAATGATATTAAAAACAATGATATTAATCATAATTATACAAAGTATAAAATAAAATGTCCATGCATACTTAAATTTTATAGGTCATGGAGTGCATTTACATTATTACGTCATGATTTACACAAACTATTTCATGTGATTATAATTATTTTTGTACAATTAGACCCTCAGTTCAATGTTTACTTCATGTTTAGCTTATGCAACATTTGAGCAGAGCATGAAAAAAAAATTAAATATGGAAATTTAACTGTTTAAAATGCATTTTACAATTTCAGTAATTGTGATGTTTTTGTCATGTTTAATTCTTATTTAATAAAACTAAACTAAATGCCACCTCGGTACCTAGCTGCAATTTTATTTTAAAATTCCCTAATTGTTCCATGTTTTCCTTGACCGCTATAACCCAATAACCAGCTATGCAATCAAACTTTCACCTGGATGAGCATAATAAAAACGCATACGATAATAAATAAACACCACATGCTCATATAGGAAGAAGGCCCATGACCATGTATGATTGATAAAACATTCACCTGTGACTTTGAGAGCTGCTGTGTGACCGTGTGGATGTCGGGGATGCTGTTTGCCGGCTGTCCCGTGTCAGTGAGACCGAGGCAGGGTTGAGCTGCGGCTCCCGGAGGCTGTTTTGAAGGGCCCTGTGCATGAGAGCCATTTTGACGCTCCTCTAAAACGCAAAGTTTGTCCGTGGCTTGAGAACCATTGCTGGTGTCCGAGATGCCGATGCTGGGGTTCAGACCTGACGGTTTGGTCATAAAGGAGTCCAGCAGCTGGATGTGAGCGTTGGACTGTGACTGCGCATGCGGGACGGGCTTCGGATGCGTCTGCATGTGCGCAAAGCCAGTGTGAGCGGGGTTATTTAGTTCCGGTGGAGGCTGGTGGGTTTTCTGGGGCTGGTGCGGAGTTGTTCCTGTCCAGTTCTCAAGACCGGTGAACATCGTTCCAACGGTCAGAAACTGAGGTTTTAATATGTTGTTTTTGGGAAAGGCACATGGGGCGGTTACCACACCAACGCTTCCACTTCCTCCTATAGCAACTATCCCAACGTCTCCGTTCTGAGCTGGGCCTAAAGAGACGGGCTGTGCATCATGAGTCGGAGTTGGATGGAATATCCCAGCTGCCAAACACGGTCCCATTTGAGGCAGTATTTGTGGCGGTTTGAAAGCCTGCACTTCGTTGGGTTGTTTTGGCGCCATTGATTCTCCCCCGTCTGAGCGTGTCTTTATGACATTGCTTCCTTTTGCTGGCTGGATCGGGGCAGTTGTACCCTCACTGTTCTTGGCAATATTTGTTTCAAAGGTCTGCGATTTATCACCCCGGTTGTCCATCATTCGTCCCCAGCGCTCCAACAGCTTCTTGTCGTTGTCACTGAGTAACACGCCACCCAAAGATTCGCCTTGTTTTCCCTCCTTTTTCTCTTTCTCCTTCAGCTTCCTCTTTCGCTCCATCGCACGCTCCTGTCTCTTCCTACGCTTCTCTTCCCTTTCTCGTTGCCTCTCCTGGGCCGTGACTGGCTTCTTCTGCTCTGGTCCAGAGTTGGAGGAGCAGAGGATGAGGATAATCCTCCAGCAGATCCTCTGAATAATTCGATACCAAGAGCTGCAGAGCCTCCATCTGGGGAAGAGAGAATCAGTACGTTATTGACATGACAGTTATTACTTGGAAATAGAGAAAAACTGGATAAACATAAAAACTAATACTTGTATAAAAGTTCTATTTAGGTGATTTTATATATATATATATATATATATATATATATATATATATATATATATATATATTATATATATCTGCATTCATTTAAATAAAACTTATTTTTTTACAAATAAGAATAACTACTTTCTACATAAATCATTTTAAAATGTAATTTAGTAATTAAAAATGTAGTAAAATTTTAATAAAAAAATAGCAAACGTCTTTTCTGTTACTTTTCATTCATCTAAAACATCCCTTCTGGGATATTAATTTGTTAAAAAAATTACTTTTATATAAAAAAAATAATAATAATTTCACAAAGCCTATACATATGACTATTAATGTGCATTTATAAGATAAAATTTGGAATTAGTTGGTTTTTATATAGTTCCTCAAATGGCGATTATCAAATAGGGTTCTGAGGCAGCAAATTTGAGAAAACACTTAATGGTAAGCAATCTCTCACCTCGAGCCTTCTGCCTTAGTGCTGATTTAAGCAGTGCAGCCTTGAGAGCTGCTTTTGTGTCTTCTGAAATTGCTCCCTCTTTTTTTGTACCTTCCCCGGTCGTCACTTTCCCTCCTTTCCCCAAGGAACGAGTGAGATTTTGAGAGAGGGACTGAGCCTGTGACTGCGTGAGAGAGAGCGAAGGGATCGCCTGAGGAAGACTTGAAGTTGGCGGGGTCTGAGAGACTGTGTGGGACTGAAGCATTTGATTGGACGAGGCAAGCTCCTCCTTTCCGCAGTTCGCCACCGGTTCGGTAAACGACGCGTCCTTGTCTGTGGGAGTGGTCAGATCGATGGTCTCAGGCTGGCCGTCGGAGTTCGCGCTGGGCATGTCCACGTCCTGGCAGCTTACATGAGCCAAATGTGGCAGAATCTGAGTAAGGTGATGTGGAGCTTGAAACGAGTTTGCATTCGTTTGCGTAGTGTCTGTTGGTTTAAAATTGAGATTCGTGCGAGTCTGTGCTGCTTCTGTCAAGCTCCGAGGCAGCAGAGGTGTGCCGCCGGACACCCCGACCCCCGCCGAACTAGAATGGAGAGGCCTAAACTGGATCTTCTTCCTGACGCCCTGCTTCTTCTTATGGAAGTCCTGGATTTCTGCCAGTATAGCTTCTTTGATTTGTTCTTTGCCCATTGGCTGCCGATCGAACTCAAAATTAAAGGCAGGGACGCACACTGGCTCGTCGTCTGCGTCGTGGTACTTGGCGAGGTAAGGGTGTTCGAGGGCTTGACATGCACTGATGCGCCCGCGAGGGTCAAATCGAAGCATTGCGCCCAACAAGTCCAATGCGCTGGGCTCAGCTTGCGGGTACAGCGCTGCAAGCGGCTCTGCTGCTTTTGAAGGCAGGCTCCGCACGTAAGAACGCACCCGGTCCGACCCTATCGAGCCGACGATGCTCTCGGGTGGCGTTCCCAAAACCGAAAGAATCAGCTGAAGCTGGTGTACGTAGTTTTTCCCTGGAAACATCTGCCTCCTGCCGAGCATCTCGCCAAAGATGCAGCCAACAGACCAGAGGTCGATGGCCAAGCTGTAGTGGTGAAGAGACAACATGAGCTCAGGAGCGCGGTACCAACGAGTGGCTACGTATTCAGTCATAAACGACCGCGACTCTTCGGAGTGGGTCGCGCTTAAACCGCGCGCCATGCCGAAGTCGCCTATCTTCAGCTCGCAGTTTTCGTTCACCAGCAGGTTGGACGGCTTGAGATCGCGGTGAATGACGTTGGCCGAGTGAATGTATTTCAGGCCCCTTAGCAGCTGATACAGGAAGTAGCGTGTGTGTTCTGGGGTCAGAGGTTGGCGGGAGTGGATAATCTGATGCAGGTCGCTCTCCATGAGGTCAAGAACCACGTACCTAAAGGATGAGAGTCACTTTTAGCACATTAAATATGAGGAGAAGACATGCTTGCTGCTTTGAACTCTAGCTTACACGGATTTGAAAGCCGAGTGAGGGACCACAGGCTGGAGAATGTCTTTAATGGCGATTATGTTGTCGTGTTTGAAGTGCTTGAGAATCTTCAGCTCTCGCAGCGTGCGTTTGGCATTCGTCACAACCTCAAAGGCATTAGGGATCTTCTTTATTGCCACCTGCTGGCCTGAAGTTCAGATAATAGGCAAATTATAAAATAGAATGAACAGATACGCACCTTATTTCTTAAAACATTTTTTAATCCCACTAAATGAACATGTTAAATTCAGAGGCCCAATTGTATTTACATTATATTATTATTATTATTATTATTATTATTATCTAAATTTGAAGCTCCAACTCTAACACTCTAATCTAAGTATATATATATATATATATATATATATATATATATATATATATATATATATATATATATATATATATATATATATACACATATATACACACATATATATACACACACGTCAATAGTAATAGTGAATTCAGACATCAAATATTTAGTCACTAATTAATTATTTGAAGCCATTGAAAGGCATCTTTGCACCCTCACCGTTGTCACGTCTCCGGGCCGATGAGACCACACCATAAGCACCTGTACCAATGGTCTCAATAATGTCATATTCTTCCCCAACTTCAAACTTCACATCCAGGGAGTGGGCTTTAAGCAGAGCCAAGTTCTTATCTGCGACAGTACTGGCATCTGTGACAATAGCTGTGTCTCCATTAGGCTGAGAGGGACCTTCTGTGACGCCTCTGTGATGGTTCTTGTCAGTGTTTTTCTCATTCCTGCTATTGCCATCAGATGCTTCTCGGGCCGGCGCCGCTTGGGTGTCATTTGTCTCGTCCCTCTCATTGGATGACATTCTAAAAAATAAAAAACACATTTAGGAAACGGATACATATTTTAGATTTTTACTTAGAAGTTCAACTTATAGCATTGGACTCTAAAACTTCTCTGTTACATGCCAGACAGTTAATGCACGGTCCATCCTATCAATCAGTATCAGAAAAGACAATAATTCACAGTATTTCACAAACAGCACCACTTTCGTGTAACACACACGCGTTTACAGTTTCTTTCAAATGACACAGATATTCATAAAAACGAGAGAAATATAACAGGGTGCGAGGTGGATACAGAAACAGACAACACTTCTCTGTTATTAATCGTAATGCGATAACATACTACAGGTCCAGCAGGGCGTAGCTGTCGTTTGTGAGAAATTAATGCTGCTTAACGTTACATACAGCAGAGGCGTGAGAGCTGGCCCGAAAGAGCTTTAACAACAATACGTTCGCTCTTTCTTTCTTTTCATGTTAGAACACAAGCCAATAAAACCAGATGTTGTGTGACGAAAGCGGTCGTGATTACCTGTTAATATATGGAAGCGGTGGGATTTCCGAGCGGTTCTTTCAAAGCATGTCTATTCTTCGCGATCGCGAAGCGCCGTTTAACTTCCTTGTGTTCTTCCGCGTTGCGTTTGAGTGGCAGCCGAGCCACCAATCGGATGCACGCTCGCCAAAGGCTTGACCAATGGGATCCGTCAACGTTGCTCGAGGGCGGACTCCTTCGAAGCGTGAAACAGGGTCATTCTTTGGGTGGCGTCGGGCGTAAATAAGAAAGACGCGCACATGCTATAACATGCCATACTCTACATAAGCATTTATAAACACAGAAATCCAAACCTTTAGGAATACTACTACTACTAAGAATAACAATTGGAAAAATGACGGATGCTGATTTCTAATATACTCTTATTTATTCAGTGAATAAATAAGTGAATGTAATTAAAATCAATTGTACTTGTTTATATACATGTATTTCTATGTATTTGCGCTACGTATTTATAATTTCTGCAGGTTTGGTTTTCTGTATAAACGACTTTCTTGTATATTGTATTATAGTTCTATAATATAGATCAGTGGTTTCCACATAACAAAATTCACAATTTGAACACGTGAAATAAATTAATAAATTATCCAAACTGTCTAAAACGTCCATACATTTATACGTATGTAACGGAGGCCAGTGTTTACATTGCCTTTCTTATTTAACTGGACCGCCTGCATCGTCCAATCAAAGAGCTCGCCTCTATTCACTAGTCTATAACAGAGTCATTATATATAGATCAGTGCTTTTAATTCATACAAACAGGGAAAAAGAGTATAAACAGAGCGATTACAATTTATGTCTCTCGAGATATGAACGCAGTTTAGTGCCGTTTCAGACTTTCTGAACCGAAAAGCGCCCTCTGCAGGACAAAAGCGCATCGTCCCGTAGGAAACCGTTAACAGGCAGCAGCATCGGTCATGCCACGCGTTGCAGTACTTTGGTCCAATCACAGCTCTCCTCTGAGATTTTTCCACGTTGCAATACATTAAAGGTGGGAGTCTGTCAAATTCGGACGTACATGTCCCACAGTTGCAAATTGCACTTAAGTACAGCAGCCTATATAAAAAAGCGCGATGTCCTCCGCTGGAGTTCCTAAATGGGAATATCGCGTCCGCTTCCTCCTGTGTTTTCTCGGGTTGGCTCTGTCGGTTTACGCGCTGCACGTCGAGCTTTCCCGGGAGAACGATCCCGAATATCGCGCGATGTGCGACCTGGGCCGTTCCGTGAGCTGCTCTAAAGTCTTCACGTCCAGGTAAACGCGTTCCTTTCAGTTCTGGCCGTTTCAATGCATTGATCACCCAGACAGTCTCCTAAGCAAAACACCCCAAGGTGACTAAAAATGCAACGAATGCATATTACATGCATATTAAGTGTTCATAGTTGCGGGTATTCAGTATTTAGATTTCTCAGCTGTACAGATAGGCATAAGCAAATTATACATTAACATTACCTTATTAAAATGCATGACTTTTTATACATTTTTAAACAGAATTATTAACATTGTAAATGCAGGTTGAGAATTATTATTATTATTTTTAACTTAGCTTGTTTACCTTAAACAGCCAAATGCCAAACTCTCTGTAAATGCCTTCAGAAAATAGATAAAGTGGAGGTTTCTGGGAGAAAAACCCATTTTAGGAAAACGGCCTTCTTTAGAGATATGTTGGCTATTGTAAATCAAATCTGAAAATAGATAAAGTGCTATAATAACGTGTATTCTTGAATGTTTCATCATTTCAAATGCGTCACGAAAAGCCTACATCCCAAAATTGATCAGTGCATGAAACAGCAGCAGCCTTTGCCAATATGTTCTGTCATATGCGACTTATTTGAATGCCACAAAAATAAAAAAAATCATTATTAACTGACGGATCGGTGCTTTGCTCTCTCTCAGATGGGGACGCGGATTTGGACTCGTCCAGATCTTTACTTCCAAAGACAGCGTGTTAAACCAGCCGAACAGTGTATTAGGAATCGTTTTCTATGCATTGCAACTGGGTTTAGGTAAGTGCTGTTAAGTTTGTGGCAAAAGCTGTAATATCAAAGCTAGCGTCACGCGAGAATATATTGCGCTCAACAGGTCAGCTGGCGTCCAGCAGGGCGGCGCTCTTCCTCGTCGGGTCCTCCTGGGTGTCCGTGGCTGGATCCGTGTATCTGGCTATCATCCTGGCGTTCGTCCTGGGCGATTTCTGCGTGGTCTGCGTCTCCACCTACATCGTAAACTTTGCACTTCTCTACACAAACCTGAAGAGAAGGACGGGACTGGAGGGACGCCTGAAAAGAGCGAAGAGGCAGTGAAATCGTTTTTGAAGACACCTGGGGTTATGCTTATCGCTGCGAATCAGATTCATTATTTATAAAACACGTGCTTCGTGCTTGTTACATGTACAGTGTGAAACCAGTTTCTGATTAAAAGATCAATTAATGCTCAATGTGTTGAATAAAGTCAGATTTTCTATTAAATCATCTTTCATTTTGTGCTTGTGTGGAATGATTGGACATTTAAATGTATAATATTTGCTCTAATGCTGCTGCTGTTCATGTAGAGATGCGTATATCATTTTTAACATCGTGTCCACATTGTCCCCCGTAAAAGTACCTTTACGATAAAATCTTTTAAAATACTTTTTTATCACACAATGATAGGGTTGTATAATGACGTGATCTGAAAATCAGGAAAAAAAATCAATAAATGTAAGATTACTGTAATTAAAATAAGTACAAATAATTGCTCTTTGTACTTATTATTCTCAGTAGCTCACTACTAATAACGCATTGAGGAAGAACTTTATACTTTGTCTTTTATCTTTAGTCTAAATCTTATCTTTATACTTTATCTTTTAGCAAAAAAAAAAATATATATATATATATATATATATATATGTGTGTGTGTATATATATATATATATATATATATATATATATATATATATATATATGTGTGTATATATATATATATATATATATATATATACATATTTATGTATACACACACACACACATATACATATATATATATATATAAGTGAACGTATTTGAAACGATTTATAGCTAAAATATTAACAAATAGTTGCTAACTACAGCTGCATCCAAAGGGCTCACACCGTTTTTAATGTCTAGCGACTGTGACAGCTGCAGCCGTAGGGACTTTAACGTACATAATGACTTTAAAGTTTGGTAAAAAAAAGTCAGCTTTATATTATGTATTTTTTCATGTCATAACAGTATTCAATTAAGTCGAAACCCAACATGCAAAGTGTAAAAAACTAACAATTCATCTTCAGTAACAAATAACCTCCGTGGCAGCTCTCTTTTCGTAGCGTTGCTATGCGATCAGGAACACCAGGGGACAGGAAATCCTGCGAAGGCTAGACTCAGAGAAGATCTGTCCTCCGAAGGATGCAAAAACTGTTGCCAGTATTACCAATATTTTCTATGCGTTCATGTAATATCACAATTTTACACGTTACAGTCCCACTATGGCACAAAAGTTGCAATACATTAATAGTTCAAGGAAAGTAATGAAAGTTATCGTACGCTATGAATGAGGTGATTTTCATACGAGGAAAAAGCTGCACTTTCTCATCCAGATCATTTCCCTTCATAATTTCCCCTCATGTTATTCCCCTGATATTTCCTCGGTCCATCAGCTGTTTCTGCATTTGAGCCTTATCTGTTTTCTAGGTATTTGTATTTTGAATATCTCAACAACAAAATCGAAACCCTTGCAAATATGTCACACGAAGCCATAACAAAAACTCTAAGAGATCCGAACTAAGCTATATCCAAGAAGATGACTGGAAAAGCTTTTGCTTGCGTCCTATTAATAAAACATTATTGTTATGTTAACATTATTTAAATGCTCTGTAAACTAACATGAACAACTGTGTTTTCATTAACTAACATTAACAAAGATGAATAAATAGTGCAATAATTGCTCATTGTTCATTCATAATTTAAAGCGCTTTGTTTTTAGAGGTTTCAATCTTTATTCATTTCTGAAGCTGTCAAATATTCACTGGCACACTTTTTAAGAATGATAAATGACATTAAAGTATATATATTAAATATTTCTTATTTTAAGTCACATTGAGAAAATGATCGCCTAAATGAGTACATTTAAATGATCATATTTCTCATTCATAATTAGCACTGAATCAACAGCTGGACGGACTTCACATCCGTGTCTCCTTAAAATATATTGTTAATAATACTTTTACATCAGATGCATGTTGTGCAAGATGGAAACAATGACTGCATAATTCTTATTTGTTTGTTTGTTTTTTAGCATTTTTATTAGATGTTTATTAAAGCACGTTAATGCCAAACCATATTATAGATTCCTTAAGTAAACCCCATACCTAATTTTTTCTAGGATTTTATCTCGAATTTATTTAAATCTAAAAAAAGGTCCAACATAAAACCACAGCGTCGGTTTCTGAGGAATAAGCAGATCGTACATCGTATCCAGTGATATTCTCTCATTATTTATTTCTGCCATGGGAGAACAAAATTACGCGAAACACCCCTAGATAAACACAAAAGATAGAAATAATGCAGCCATCGTTTCCATCTTTCCCAACAAAAAGGTTTTAGTGACAATGGACCATTTCCTGCATGGCATCCAGGGGTAGGCCCAGAAGTGTTTAAAGGCTGTTTTTAGAAAAATAAGAAAGATTTGTGTTCTAAAACTTATAGAATGTAAGTTCACTTCTTATGTCAAAAGATCAATGGAATTTTGAATTCAGATTATCAACTGTCAAACGTAGAATGAAAGGCCATGAATGGTCAATTATATATATATATATATATGTTTCTGTCATAACACCTTGAGAAAATTATTTCCTAAAATAATAAATAATTACATTATTCATTACTTTCACATTTACGTCCCTCAAAAACAAAATGACAATAACTGGGGGTGGCGGATGCTTTTTCTATTTAGTGCTCAAATAGATCCCCCTGCAAAGACCTTTTGGCCATCGATGGCCATCTGCATAAGAAAACAGGAACCAGAGTCCTCTGTGCAGTTTTAACTGGAATTAAACCACTGGGTTCATCTGGCCAGAGAAGAACTGGACCCTCAAAATGAAGCGGGTTTAGCGTTGTTGCTATTTATGATTTTCTGATAATATTGTCAACTCGATTGCACAGACGCTATTTGAAATGAACTGAACTAAGCTGGGCGATGACTGAACTAACTTTAATACTGTTAAGTTGCTGTATAAAGCACTATATGATAAAGATGACTTGACTAAAACATTTTTTGAAACATCTGCTGATGCGTGTTGTGCAAGATGGAACAATGACTACATTATCTCTAGTGGGTTATTAGTAGGTATGATTTGCATAATGCTCTTCTGCTGGGGTAGAAATAAATGAAAGGCCTAACTGGATGCAGTATCTGTTGTTAGTAGATGTAATTTTAAACACATCTTTATTAATTATGATTACAGCAGGCATGCTTCTTCTGTCAGGGCACGATATGAATACTATCTTAAGTTGGATGAACAGATTCACTGAAAACTGACATTGACGTCTGATGAAACATTCTCACCTGCAAAACACAAGACCTATTTACCTGAGAAGCAATTAAAATGTTTCACTGATTAAAAGCCCGCTGCTTATACTCCATGTTTACCTCGTTCTTCCGAAAGTATCTTGATTTAAATATGATTTCATATTTGTACTCGAAAACAGACAGGAATTCTGAGCGTGATTTTTTTTATTGCACTGTTTGATTTTTTTTTTTTTTTGATGCATGTTTTTATCTGAAGTTTTACTTGTACATATTTCCTAACGTTACCAGCCCATATACTACGTGTGACCAAACAGTTGTTACGTTTGACCTTTCCGTGAGTTATATTCTTTTCAAACCATTTTTGCCTTTCAAATTGTGGTTAGGCACGCTGCTGATATTGCAGTTTCATATTTACGAAATCTTCTATTCAAGTATTGCATTTATCTGCATTTTTCCTGCAGTTAGTTTATTGAGAGCGCTGGCTTCCATGCACTCTGTACAGCTACAGAAGTGTATAAATATGAATATAGTGCTGTCAAACGATCAATCTGACCCGAAACAGAACATTAACGACTAGTAATGGTTAGTTAGGGCATCCAAATGCTCGCCTATTATTAATCAACATCAAATATGGCTTCCCATCTGAAATAAGTATTAGAAACTTTACATGAAGAAATGTGTGCTGTTGTAGTGTCTGTGTGAAGAGTAGCAGGACAGATAAGCATTGCATTAGGACAATTTGTTACTGTTTTATCTAACAATAATCAGTAACCTTGAATATATCTTTATTGAAAGGAAAATGAACCACACTCAAATTTATTGGATGAGCTCGGTTTAGTTAAGGGCAGGGATTCAACCCAATAAATCACATAGCGTAAGATGGTTTTGATATATCCATGCCATGCCCAAAGTAGTTATTTTTTAAGGTTTAAACAACTTTGATTCATGTTAACAGGTCCTCGAACCACTCTACGTGCTCTAAACCCCAAAAACACTAACACAGCAGAGTGTCTTTTAAATACAAACATAATAGAGTTATTACATTAACAAGTCTATAACCAGAGTTTTACTACAAATACCATGGTGGAAGAATTTGTGGCTTTAAACTAGGCTACAAGCATGATTTTGTTCTGCCTTAGCTCACCTGTAAAATGACGGGAATATTCGTCTGCTAAATCCATACTCTTTACAATAGCAGTTATATCTTTTTGGTATTTTTGCAGTAATTAAATGACTGCTGCCGCTAACATTAGTATTAGCTAGCACCAATGCTGCGGCACTAAGATGCACAGTTCATTGTAACCGAATTGTTTATATGGTATAAGCGTAATCCTTGGCCATAAAACATACGGGTGGAAATCACCTTTTCTGTGTTACGATTTTTGGTTGAGGAGAAATTACACAAAATACACAATTTAGTTACGGCAGAAAGAAAAATGGCTTCCATGGCAACCACAAGGACCACAACTTCTATGGCTGTACCAAGTTTCATGCTTTTATGAAAAAGTGATACGAAACATTATTATCACATATCACCTAGAGAATAAGGGCTGGATCCAGACTGAAGCGTGTTTAATTCCTAGTTACCTTGGGATGCCAGTCCCGTGGCAGAAACAAAATGAGCAAAAATGTAAGCAAAAGAATGACACGAATGCCTGGCTGAAGACACAACCCCGGCAATACTAACCATTAATCTCATTTGCTTACACGTGCCATCAAATTTTCTTAGCAGTCTGATACAAAGACTGATACAATTTGCTTTTTACAGCAAAATGTTTGCATGCCAGTATGCATATTTATTCAGTACCATGGCAACAGTCGTGCATATCAAAATTCATATCCAATGTGATGCATGTGACGTCATTCCATATAAAAGATAGATGGCATGAGTGGAGAGAAGACAGCGGTGTCAGTGTAGATACAAACAGCCGTTCTCAACAAACTTCAGGTAATATCTGACTTTTTCAAATAATAGTTGACTTCTTTTAGTACATAGGAAATTTGTGGGACTTTTATTGGTGCACTGCTATTCTATACACTGATACATTTACTGTATGTCTCTAGATTTATTTTGTCCAGAGGCAAAGTCTACATTTAAATGGAATTTCTGAAGTATCTGATGCTGTTGTTTCTCATCGGTAAGTTAGTCAGTTTTTGTAAACATTTGTATATTATTTAAAATTATATACATACATACATACACACACACACACATAAGCATTCTTAAGTAAATACAAGTATAAAAATTCAAATATTTATAAGTTAATATATTCCTCATAGCTTACATTTGCTCCCCATACTGTGTATGTTGCACAAAAACTGATAAAAACCGATCAGAGCAGGTTTTTTGTTGTTTGTAGTGATATATGGCAGTACTGTCTACCTGTCTACTGAAGTGAAATCTTATTCTTATGAATATGTTATTCTTATTATATGGTATTTTTATTGTATTGGAATATATAACTTTCTATAACTGCTGTGAACTGACCACCACAACACAAAATATTAAGAATATCAAAAACTTCAGGAGTCTTAAACTTAAATCAGGAGGAAATATCATTATGAGATAAAGGTTTGTGACTATATATACACATATATACACATAGATTAAATTACCTTTCTCTCTCTTTTTACTTTTTAGGTGACACAACAAAATGTTTGTGCAACGGACAAGATACAGGTAAAAAAAACTAAACAAAATAAATAAATAAATAATAATAATAAAAAATAGTAACCTTGGCCTATACAATTCTGTAAGTGAATGTACTTGCTAAGGCAAAATGACAATAAACTTTAAAAGTTAAACAAAAAATATTGTGTTCGTGTTAATTGTCTTCACCTGTGTCTAATTAATTTAGTGATTTCCTTGTGTATTTAAGTCCTGCGTGTTTGTATTCAGTTTGTCCGATCATCGAGGCTTTTGCTCTGCCTGCATATTATTGCCTTGTCCGTTTGAAGAGGATTAAAACTGTTTAAGTTGATTTACTTTCGTCGAGTGCTCCTTCACACTAAACCACACCCTGACGATAACATACACATGCAGTAGATCTTCATTTACTATAACTTTGCAAGATATTAATGAACAAAGATGAGCGATAGCTTTTTAGGGATTATGGTTTCTGAATAAAATAATACTTTAATATGCAAGTCACGTAGTAAATTACATAATTTGCTCCTAGAATTCAAATGCAATATTCACAGGCAATTTGTTCGTTTATAGTAGCACTTAATTATAGTAGCACTGCATTCAATAACTGTAATCAAAGAATACAAGTAACTATAGTAACGTTCTCTCTCTCGCTCAATTTTATATTTTCAGACCTTTTCTACCCGTTTGGAAATGAAGACATAAGGAGTCCACGGACAGATGATGGAAGCTCTCCAGAAATATTACTGGAAAAGCCCTTTGTATATTTTGGACGTGTTAATCAAAAGACTTATGTAAGAGCATTGGCTTCATAAATAGTTTTGTGCGTGTCCAGCATATTCTCTATCTTGCCTCTTTGTCAGGACCACTTGACGTCACTTTTTTTTATGATGCTCAAGGTACCCCTTTAGCACTATTTCTTGGCGTTAGGGTCAGAGATTTTTTTTTACTATAGGTAGATGAGAGGGTCTGTATTACTAACGGAGAAAGCCTAACAGTCAACTTAGATCACATGTCCCTTAATAAGCCGTATGACACTCAAAAGCTGTTTATGGATACCATAGGAATGAATGGGAAGTACCGTAAGCCGAATGCCACTTGTCGAAAAAAAGTCAGTCCCTTCTTTTTTGTAAAACTGCATTTTTTTAAGGTTAACTCTAAAAAGAGTTATTTAAAATGTATTGTAATTTATCAATTTAAAAGTATTGTTTAGCGTAAACATGTTGAAATTCAGCAGATAGGCTGGCGATTCATTCAATGATTAAAAAATCATTAAAAAGTCGTTTACTATAAAAGTCTGTTTATAGCAGAGTCTCCTCCATTGACACTCATTCAAGAAAATAGGCTTCTGGTCTCCTTTAGCCGTTATGCTTTTTCAGCTAATGGTTATAGGTTTGCCTTCTAGTGGCAATGTTTTGTCTGTAGTGTAATGGTTACCGTGGGTTTGTAAAAAATGTAAATAATTTTATATACATTTATATTTTTATTGCAGCGCCTAACCCCACTCTTATCCCAAAACTTTTGAATTTGAAATGAACATTTACGCTCAGTAGTTGCATTCTGTTTTATACTGTATTACAAAACTGAGGTGCAGATAATTGCCACTTGCAGGAAGTAGTACAGCAGAAAATGCTATTTGCACAAATAATGCAAATAATGTTTTCAATTTGTGTAAATAGCATCTAATTGCTATTCTATATGCACCAGGTGAAAATAGCAGCATTTTTTAGTGGTATGCTATTCTCACTAAGTGAAAGTGGGATATTTTCTTCCATCCGAAGACCTGTGTTGCAATTGCTAGTATTGCCGGGATTGTGTCTTTAGCCAGGCAATCGTGTCATTCTTTTTCATTTTTGCTCATTTTGTTTCTGTTTGTTTCTACCACGGGATTGGCATCCCAAGGTAACTAGGAATTAAACACGCTTCAGTTTGATAATGATAATGTTTCATACCACTTTTTCATAAAAGCAGGACTTAGAGGAGAAACAATAATGTACAGTATGTGGAAAATAATGTGTTTTTTAGCAACATCATATGACCCCCAAGTAAACACTTTTTATAAAACTAACTTGACTTTTTAAGAGTTTCAGGCATGCACTGCCAAAATTTACAATAACAACATCTTTAATAATATTGTTTTACCTCTGTTTCAGGTTAATAACAATGGGCATTTGACATTTGACGGGCCTTTCTCACAACCAATGCCCTACTATTTACAGTCACAATTCAACAGAGACATCATCGCTCCTCTTTGGACAGACATGGACAACACTGTCAATGGAACAATCTCCTATCGTCAGGTCACCAGTGGAGGACTCTTACTAGCAGCTTCAAACAACATAAACCAGTATTTTCCCAATCTGAACTTCACTGCCTCATGGCTCTTCATTGCCACTTGGGATAAAGTTCCATACTATAACAACTTACAGTCGGTAAGCCAACTGTTACCGTTATTACTCACATCTGGTAGTTTCTGAAAGAGTTTTTGTTTGATTATAACATCTTTTGGTGTCTGTTAACACATAGTTGATCTTTATCAGTGTCAAAGTAAAGGGGAAAGTTACTTTTAAAAGACCTACTTTACAAAATTGCATCACTCTGTAAAAAAAAAGTAACTAATTACATTTTTACGCAAAGTAAAGCATTACATTACGTTACATATGCTGCAATGAGGGAGTTGGATCCATATGCAGGCAGGGCCACAAGATGACAGCAAACAATCAAAAACCAGGTAGACAGTCCAATGTACATGAACCTAAAGGCAAGGCAAGACGGAAAATACAAAGACATTAGCCTACAGGCTAATCGATAGCCCTTTTCACAAGAAAACGAAAATTACGTCAGCACAGGGTAAAGTTAATTCCTTTACAGGTCTGTGCCTATTTTATCAGTGTGCCTTTTTCTCAAAATAACATTTTCTACTTGTTTGTAACTTATATGGCTGCTCAGATCCCTAATTAGCGAGATAATGCACTCAACATGGATGATTTTTAATCTCTGTATCCGGCAAAATCCCCTTTTAAATAGTCCTTGATCTCCAGTACGTTTGGAGCGTATTATCTCAGTCATTTCCCATCATGAAAAATTACTTCAAAATGACAACATTTACGGACAGATGCACATTTTCCAAGAATACATTAAACAATTCTCAGTCCAGAATATTTATTTCCCAGGGCATATCATGCAATGTAAATTTCCTGGCGATGTAGTCACTAGTGGGCATTCTCATTACCGGTTGCCTAGTAATGTCGTTGTTGACAGCAGAAAATAAAATGATCACATGAGCACCGCCGTCTTCTTTCCTATTTGCTGTTGCTTCCGAAAGTCGCTCCTCATTTGCATAAAGTTTTTGGTAGTATCTCATAGTATCTCGTGTTCTCTGCATTTATGTAGTTTTTCTGTTTAAATTCCAGAAGTCAACTTTTCAAGTGGTTTTGGTGTCTGGTAAAACATGTCATTTGCAATCATGCATTACGGTCAAATCGCTCAGACCACACAACTTTTTATGGTAATTAAGAGAGACACTTAATAATATATATTATTGCTATCCCTGTATGATAAGCAATTGATTTTTAACTGAACTTTTTTATCTTTGACAGTCCGGCTATGACACAAGTGATTCAACTGATTCCTTTCTAATGCCCGTCTCTGACATTACATATCTTCGGAACACAAGCAATATCAACGTCAATGGTCGGCGGGTATTCCGAATTGACGTGCATCAGACCAAACTGGTATGGTAAATTATTAACTATAAATACATGGCATTTATTGCATATCTTGTTTAATAGTTGTCAATAAGAATGCTTCACTAGTAAAGGAAAGTCACTAGTATAGCTACAAAACAGTCTTGTTTCTTTTTCTTGTGTAATGCATATGAGGATTTTCTGCACGAGGATGCCCTCTGGCTTCAAGTATGAATCAAACACACATTACATGTGTTTAAAGAACTAAATAAGGGCCAATCCGTAAAAAGTAATGTTTCTTGCAAAACGGTGGTGACTGAAAAGTGCACAAATTGCTTGAATTACATTGATGACTGCAGTTTTGATTGCATTGTATAAAAAAATCTTTTTAAAAACATCCAGAAAAAATTTCATACGGACTATTATTGACAAATGATGACAAATAGATGTGATATTTGTGTGTGTGTGTTAAATATTATGCTTACCTGTGAATGTTATGACCCAAAATGGTTGGGTGGAGTTTAGCCAAAACCTCAGGATCTCTTGCAGCACACACGCCATGCAATAAAACAATAGTCTTTCTAATCTGACAGGAAGATCTTGGAGAAAGAAAGACCATTTGCTCATTCGTCCCTTCACCCATCTTTAGGCTCAACCTTCAACAAATAATTCACCCCTCCAATTTATATTATATTTTTCAGACCTTTTCTACCCATTTGGAAATGAAGACATAGGAGTCCCTCTACAGACGATGGAAGCTCTCCAGAAATATTACTGAAAAAGCGCTTTGTATATTTTGGACGTGTTTACTAAAAGACTTATGTAAGAGAATTCTCTCCATATTCTGTATATCCTAGTTTGTGTATGTTTTTTTTAAACGTGAACCCTATTCTGTGCTGCCAAAGCTCTTTTATAATATTTATTTTATAATATATTCTTTTATAATGTCCTTTGTCTTTGTTTCAGGTTAATAACAATGGCCATTTGACATTTGTGGCCTCTCTCACAGCGAAACCCAGTAACTTACAGTCACAACTCAACAGAGACATCATCGCTCCTCTTTGGACAGACATGGACAACACTGTCAATGGAACAATCTCCTATCGTCAGGTCACCAGTGGTGGACTCTTACTAGCAGCTTCAAACAGCATAAACCAGTATTTTCCCAATCTGAACTTCACTGCCTCATGGCTGTTCATTGCCACTTGGGATAAAGTACCCTACTATAACAACTTACAATCGGTAAGCTGTCTGCTACTGTTAGTTTTCTAACTCAATAATAAATGTTTAACAGGTGTTGATTTTACATTACACTTTATTATTAAATGGTTCTTTATATTAAAGGTTCAAAGGTAACTAATATTGGAATACAAATTCATTATATCATGGATATAAAACACATCAACATGTAATATAAAACTAATATATACGACACCTTTCAGTCTCACTGAAAGTCTCACTAAAAATACATTTTTGCAGCATCATAATAAATCAGGAATCTGGTTTTGAGTGAAATAAGTCTGGATAAATATATTTAGTAAGCTTTTATAACATGTGAGTGAAAAATTACACAAAATCTGCAGCTATTGCAATCAATATTTTTATGCATGCATTTATATCTGCTTATCTGCTAAACACCTTTATGAATCCTTTATAAAGGGAACATTAATGTAAAACTGTTTATCATGAATTAATCATGCAATTCAGAATTAATCATAAAGACCAAATTACTCTCAGTCTATTCCAGATTTTCAGTTGTTATTGCTGTTTTAACAGAGTTCATCTTTTCAAGTTGTTTTGGTCTCTGGTGGTCCTCTGTCTTTTGTCATGATGAACTACGGAAATATCTCCTCTACGAATCAACCGTTTCAGGTCAGAAAGAATAAGAATCATATATCTGATGTCTACATCTATCATCTGCTGCAAAGCCTTCATGGTTGATTTATTTTTCCTTTAGGCTGGCTATGGCACTGTAAACTCAACAAATTACTTTTCAATACCTGTGCCTGATGAAAATAAGCTCTTCAACTCCACCAATGTCAATGTGCCAGGACGCTGGGCATTTCGTGTTGATGGTGGACCTAAGGAAGGTAATCCTTTGACTCTGTTTAATAAAGTGCAGCGACTTTTCAAAACAAGACGTTGCTTTCTTCCTCAGTTGAAAAAAAATTGGCAGTTTTGTATGTTTGCATCATCTGAGGTCCTCTGAGGGGTTGGCATCATCTTTTGTTTGGTTATCTCAGGTCTTTGTAAAGATTGGATCTAGACTAAAGCTTGTGTAATGCACCATGCATTACCTTGGGATGCACTAAGATCAAGTAAAACCAACAATCAAATGTTGGTCTAATGCAAGAAGAAAGCAATTTGTAATTTTAACAATTACGGTTTCTTTGTCATGATGAGGCCAGAAACTGCAATTCTTAATGGATATCTTTTTTCTGTAGAAAGGAGCCAAGGTCTCTGACACAAGAGTCTTATATTCCACCACTGAGGCATAAAAGGTTGAACCCAAAAGTTGTACATGTTATCAAATTAACTGAGAAGAAGAATGTAATTACCAAAAATAGCAAAAGTGTACAAAAATCATTTTCTTGGTGAAGGTCAAAAAACAGAATAGTCTTTAGTCCAAAAAAGGATCCAAAAGGAGGGAGAACATCTCCAAAACAAAGACCAAGGGAAAGGGCATCAACCAACAAAAATGAACAGAGTAAAACAATCAAAAAAGCTTTTAAAGTAAAGCTCCAGAGCAGACTTACAAAAGGATTGGCTAAGAAATGTCAGTAACCAAGCAAAGAAACAAAAGTGATCCACTTAAATACCCAAAATGAGACACAAGATGAGGGCACTATAGGGGCATCTAGTTGCCAAAATTAAACTTTACAAAGACAAAACTCTGACAAGACCCCTCCCTCTAGGAACGGTTGATGACTAGGCTTACGAGCATGAAATTCCTGAATTGGTCTGGGGTCCAATATGTCTTTGGCAGGAACCCAGGAGCACTCCTCAGAGCTATAGCCTTCCCAGTCCACAAAATACTGCTGGGATCCACGTACTCAACGGACATCCAGTATTCTGTGGACTGCGTAAGCTGGCTGGTCACTAATGATACAAGAAGAGGGAGGCTTACCTGTCGCTAGAAAAGGAGATGACGAAACAGTTTTTGAAGAAATAGTTCACCCAAAAATGACAATTCTGTCATCATTTACTCACCCTTGAGTTTGCAACTTTCAGTGCCGCAATTTAGCAGATACTGTTTATGCTCAAACAGCAACCTCACACACTAATGTAAAAAAAATAAATAATTGCAATTAACCGCCCATTTAATGTACCTTTACAATTATAGGAATTTTCTACCCATATGGAGATCAGGATACAAAAAACCCTGCACAGTATTTTGGAGGTTCTCCACTCATCCCCCTGGCACAGCCGTTTGTCTACTTTGGGCAAATTTATAATCAACTATATGTAAGCAGTGTTGTCGCATTATGTTTTATTGAAACATGATTAGCTTCATATTTTGCATGAATCAGAAGACTGATTTTCCTTTCATGGAACAGGTGAATAACAAGGGATATGTGACTTTTGGTGGGCCATTTTACCAGTCGTATCCCAACTCTTTTCCTGCATACTCTACAAGAGACATCATCGCTCCACTTTGGACAAACATTGACATTACACAGAGAGGAACTGTCTCTTACCGACAAGTAAATGATCCTCGTCTCTTGAATTGGGCCTCAAAAGACATAAACCAATATTACCCAAACCTGAACTTTTCTGCTTCATGGGCTTTAATTGCTACATGGGATAGAGTACCAAACTACATATATGGACAAACAGTAAGTCTGGTTTTGCATAGAAATTTGATTAAGAAACTGTAGAGTAAGAAACTGTAAAGAAAATGTTCCTATGAATTTATGTAGTTATTCCCTTTATCTTTTTAAAGTCGACCTTTCAGGTGGTTTTGGTGTCTGGCAAAAACATGTCATTTTCACTCATACATTATGGTCATATTGCCCCAACATATTATATGCAGGTACGTAATTTGGAAATACACTGAAATCAAAATATATTGTACATTGTATATATATATACAGAATTTAAACCAAACTTTTCAATGTCTTGTTATTTTGATGGACAGTCTGGCTATGACACAAGTGACTCCACTGATTTCTTTTCGATTCCTGTCTCCGACGTTACATACCTTTCATACACAAGCAACGTCAACGTCATGGGTCGATGGGTATTTCGAGTTGACCTTGCATCAGACAACAGTGGTACAGTAATTTAATAATTAAACATGGCATTCATTGCATGTCTCGTTTAATAGTTGTTTATCATCCATCAATTCAATGGGAAAGTGACAAATGAACTAAAATCCTAAGTGTGATGATTTTTTTTTTTTTTTCAGGACTGTTCTATCCATTTAGGAACAGCCCCAAACTAAACCTTCTACCGTATTATGGATTTTGGATTGGCTACATGCAGGCTCCATTTTCTTACTTTGGGCTCACATACAGATATGTTTATGTGAGGGAACTAAATCAGTGCAATTTATCACTTACTAGCCATTACAAGTATTTGTGAACATGTGATATTTGTTGTTTTTAGGTCCACAAAAATGGATTTCTTACATTCAACTGGCCATCCTTTCCATTAAATTCCCCAACTTTTCCTGCAAATATAGACATTGTTGCTCCACTGTGGACAGATATTGACTACAGTCAAATTTACATTCAACAATTCAGAGGTGTCCGAGTACTACAGAGAGTTACAAATAATATACGTCAATATTTCCCTAACGCAAATTTCACTGCCAACTCAGTTTTTGTTTGTACTTGGGATAAAGTTGCTTATTCCAACACTTCAGCACAGGTAAGATTCGTTTAATTATTTACTTTCACTTTGTCTTGTAGACTTTATGTAATTATTTGGTGTTCTGTTGTTTTTCTTCTGCAGAATTCCTCTTTTCAGTTACTGCTGATCTCTGGTTCTGGATTGACATTCATTATATTTAATTATGGTAGTATTCCCCAAACTAAAAATATTGCTCTGGTGAGAAAGCTTTTACAAGTCTTGTACTTAAAAAAAAAAACATTTAACGGCATTTAAATTTTTAAGATTAAATATACTTGTAGAGATGTAACAGAACTGTTTTACAGCACTGTTAGATTTTTAGCTACAGCTCCTATTATGCAAAGATCAACCTGTTCTCTAACCAATAAGCCTCTAGGTTGTTTGTCCAATTCCCCTGAAACACGTCCCATCAGAGCTTATACTACAATTGTGCACCTATTGGTAACAGGACATTTTCATATTTATGTTTGTTTATCTGGGTTTTGGTGTACCTCAGTTGGCAGCGCATTTAGTTATACAATGAAATGCAATGATAGGTTTGATTAAATAAACTTGCATTTTGATAAGCAATGACAAACATGCATCATATTATGATGATTTTTATGCCTGCTGGATGGCGCTTAACTTTAAAATGCAAATATAGGCGCTTGCACAAACAACCTATAGGATTGTTTTTTGTTGAGAGAAAGGCTGCCGTATATCTGTAACGAATATGCTTGTAATCATTGTTTAGGCTGGATATGACACTATTGATTCTACCAGTTATTATACAATTCCTGTGCCTAACATCGCTAACCTGGCCTTTTCCACAAACATTAATGTTTTGGGCGTTGGGCTTTTCGTGTCGACACAATGCCAACGGAAAATGGTAATACATTTTTTATTTAGGCTAATTAGGCTAAATGACCTAATATGCATTTTTTTATTGAATTAAAATAATAATAATAATAATGATAATAGTTACATATAATATGGCCGTAACATGCAATGACACATTTTTCCAGGTCTGTTTTATCCAGCTGGCTATCAAAACACTCAGTATCTCTGTCGAGGTAATGGAAGCTCACCAGCTCTGCTCTTGCAGTATCCTTTCTTGTACTTTGGACGCAAATACCACAACTTATATGTGAGAAGTCTTATTACACATATTGCATTTTAAAGTACATTAATGTAATACAAGTCATGTTGCTTCAGTTAAATGTTCAAATCTTTACTGTAGGTCAACAATAATGGATATTTGACGTTTGAACCATTTTATGAAAGCCTCCCCAAGGCTTTCCTGCCAACTCTCCTAGAGACATTATAGCTCCACTCTGGGCAAAGTTCGACTGTAGCGTCAAAGGAAGCATCTCCTACCAAATTGTAACTCGGGGCCATATTCTGGACCGGGCGAGAAATGATATCAAACAGTATTTCCCTCAGTTTGGGTTCTCAGTGCAAATAGTCTTTATTGCTACTTGGAATGGGGTGCCCTACTTAAACAGCCCCACAACGGTACGTAGATTTGGTTGCTTCTTTTTTTTTTTTGTATTATTATAGCATTTTAATAATACACATGTGCATATAATTTCTTTAATACTTAAGTTTAGAATGAAGCTGGGGTTTACATTCTTAATATTATCAAACTTATTAAAAGGACTACATACATTTAGTTTAACCCTTTCGTTCATGAATTATGGTAAACGTCATCTAGAAGTTTTTGTGATTCTTGTTATTACATTAATATGATGCTAAAATTGAAATCCATTTTCATTTTTACAAACTTCTCTTATTTAAAAATGATTTATCTATCAACGTATGTGGACAACATGCAACAAAGGTGAAATGGGACAAAGTCGCAAATGACAATATGCAGTTAAAATGTCTTTTTATGACATGCTTAATGCTATGTATATCAGCTCTGTTGTTAGAATCAATAATGTTATAATATAATAAAACACATATTGTAGGAACAATAACAATAGTTACATATAGGAGGAAACCTATTAGCAATATATTCAAATCAATTAAAACAGATATGCCTGAGGCATTTAGCACAAGGCTGTTGCAGTCAGACATCTTGGATTAATGATGTCATCAACCAATTAATTTTTGGAATGCAAGATAGTAGCCACGGTTACAATTTGGTTGGGAGAAAATGACCATGATAAATGACCCCTAAATTGAGTTAAATTAACTGCCCACAAATGTGGACACCATGCATGAAAGGGTTAAACGAGTTTTGTTTTGACCATATAGAGCTGTGTTTTTTATTGAAATTACTCAATTTTTCCTAGGAGTCCTCCTTCCAAGTTGTTCTAGTCATTTGCAGAACTTTTTCCTTCATCGTAATGAACTACGGAAATATCTCCTCAACTGATCAGAGGTTTCAGGTTGGACTTGTCTTCAGGAAATGTCTTCAGTGGAAAATATGTTACATAGATCATCATATTACCGCATACATATTATTCATGATTTATTTATTTTACTCACAGGCTGGCTATGACACAATAAAATCAGCAAATTATTTTTCAATCCCTGTGCCTGATGAAAGTAAGCTGTTCAACTCCAGTAACGTCAATGTCCCGGGACGCTGGGTGTTTCGTGTTGACGGTGGACCTGAGGAGGGTAACTTCACCATTTAATATAAAAATATTGCCATTTTGATTCTTATTAAAATATCCTTCTTAACATGCCCCATCATGTTCCAAACCTGTAAAAGCTACAAGCGTCTTTGGAACACATTTTTTGTTTGACGTTTGAAACACATTGTCAAAATGGTCCTTCTGCCATCAGTTTATGAAGCTGGCACAGAACAGGGTATGGTTTTTGCGTCTAGAAGATATTCTCCAAAATACACCACGCTACAGTGAGGCAAATTGTTAAATAAATTAGTTATTTTCTTTGTGTACAAAAACCACTCTTGTCGCTTCATACAGTTCAGATCGAATCGCTGATGGCAGATGAAGTATGTCATAATTTCCTGGACCTTGACAGTGTTCATTGTGTTCAGAGGATGAACGAAGCTTTTACGGGTTTGGAACAACGTTAATGACAACATTTTCATTTTGGAGTGGACTAAATCTTTAAATATACTCAATAACACTATTGGCGACATTAGGAGTATTCTACCCATATGGAGATGTAGAAGATGAGATGTGTCCTCGGTCAGATGATGGAAGTTCTCCACCGATTTCTCTCCTGCAGCCGTTTGTGTACTTTGGCCGTGTATATGACAAAATATTTGTAAGAAGCATATTTATGACATTCATTAATATATATTCCATAGAGATGACAAATCTTCAAAATCCAGATAACTGTTTTTGATCCTACAGGTGAATAATAATGGAGATCTGACCTTTGACAGGCCGCGTTATCAGTGGTATCCCTATTATTTTCCTGATTACTCATCTACAGACATCATCGCTCCACTATGGACAGACATTAATAATAATATTAAGGGAACCATCTTCTACCGACAAGTAACAGATGCTCGTCTCTTGAATCGGGCATCGAGAGAAATAAACAAATATTTTCCCAAACTGAATTTTACTGCCTCATGGGTTTTTATCGCTACGTGGGATAAAGTACCGTACTATGGAAAAAGCAATGCGGTAAGCTTCTCATTTAGTTAGCATGCCCTTTTATGGCATTGAATGAGTAATTCAATGAATATTATCATTGAACAAAATGATGCATTTATTAATGAAGAATTTCCGCTCTGATCCAGGAATCAACTTTCCAAGTGGTTTTGGTGTCTGGCAAAAACATGTCATTTACTCTCATGCATTATGATTTTATCACTTCCACCCTAAGCGTAGAGGTAAAGCAGTATGAAAATGCATAAAAATATTGTTACACCCCAATTTATGATCTGTAGAAGTGTGAAATATTTCGATTTTAATTAAATGTATTTCTTTGTGTTTTCTTCGTTGACAGTCCGGCTTTGACACGATTAACTCTACCAATTTTTTTTCAATTCCTGTTTCTGACGTCGCAAATCTGTCATACACAAGCAATGTCAACGTCATGGGTAGATGGGTATTTCGTGTTGACAACTCATCAGAAAACGATGGTATATACATATATGGCATATTAGACTTTTCCTTGATAAACTCCTAATTACTGCTTAATAACTGGTAGTAACATGCTAATAAGCAACAAAAGTGTTACTCAAATGTAATTTGTTTATTTCTGTTTTGCAGGATTCTGTAGGACAACAAACACTCAAGGTAATATTACATTGACAATTTTGTTCCTGTGTTAAATATAGTAAAACAAACTAACAACAACAAAAAATACTGTCCTCCAAATATTTGGAAACATCCCTGGCAAAGTGTGGTTTTGAATGATAATAGCATAAATCCTAATCATTTTTGGATGCAAATAATGTACATTAAAGTAACCTGACATTGTCATCGAAGACCAGTAATAATAATTTTATTTTTGGTTATATAATAATGGCAATATATAAATGTCAAAGTTGAGCTACTGTGGTAGAAAATGAATCATCTTTGGGCAATCCTTCAGGAATCTTGGAGTAATATATATATAGTCAATCTTTGAGTAAACTGAAAGATCATTCAGAGCTGTAATAGCTGCTAATGGTGGATATTTTGATGAATCGAAAATGTTAGTGGTTTCTACGTATAAAGCGTTTATGTAATAAACAATGTAATAAACATAGTTTGTGTTGTCCCTTATCAGAGCAAAATGATCACAAATTAAAAAGGATTCATGCCAGTATTGTCCAAAACTCCACTTTTCTAGAGCGTTTCCAAACTTTTGGAAGGCAGTGAATCTTTTGAATTGACGTGATTCCTGCAGAAATAATCAGAAGTACGCCTTTTGGTTGAACGCTTGAAAGCAGCAACACAAGTTCATGCATTTATTTATTGATATTTGATTATCTACAAATCATAAAAACACGATGAATGTAATTGTTATTACAAAAACCGATCATATTAAACTTGGGTCCCCTTCAAAAAAGTTAGCTGAACGATGCCATCCCCAGCAGTCCTGCCGGAGATGTTCTTGTTTAGTAGCCTGCTAATCATTGTTGTGTCTTTCGCATCAGCTTCCTCAGATGATGTTTCTAGTGCTCTGATGTGTGGAACGACCCCAGTTACCACCAGCAGCAGGACAGTAGGAGGTCAGAACGCTTCAGCCGGACGCTGGCCCTGGCAGGCTAGTCTTCTTCTGCTAAGCAGACACATCTGTGGAGGTTCTCTCATCAACAAAGAATGGGTGCTGTCTGCTGCACGCTGTGTTCTAGGGTAAACTCATTCAACTTGCAAAGTAATATTTCATCTTTCATGAATGCTTAATGTAGTTTACAATTTAATGGAGGGATTTATTTAACCCTTTAAAGCCTACAGTAACATTTTGATATGCATATTTCCTCTTAATTACCAACACGATCTACCACATGCCTTCTTGTCATCTGATAGACTTTTTAACCTCTTAACCTGCTGGCAGGTCATGTTTAAAGTGCGTCTGTGCTTTTAATTACCTTTGCTTTAGAAAAAATTTCTTAAACAAACAAACTGACTAATATTTCATATATGAGGCTTTACAGGGTTAAAACTCTTGTTAACGTCTTTATATCTGCTTTGTTTTTGCTCCACAGATATCCAACTGTTGCTTTCACTGTGGTTTTGGGGCGACAGATCCAGGGAGTCTTCAGCCCCAATGAAGTGTTCAGATATGTGAGGAGAATCATCAAACATCCCAGTTACAACAATTTGACAAACGAAAACGATATCGCTCTTCTCAAATTGAGGACACCCGTCACCTTCACCGACTACATCAGACCCGTGTGTCTAGCAGCTTATAACAGTGTGTTCAACAGCGGCACAGACAGCTGGATCACTGGATGGGGAAACATTAGTGAAGGAGGTGAGAATTCATTCCTGTTACCTCTTAGTTATATCATATGGGATTAGGAATAGTATTTTATCTGTAACATGACATATTTCTAGGTAAAACAGGATACTCAATGACTATAGAGAGTAAGTAACATCTAATGTTTTCCATCCCATCAAGTTCTTCAGGAAGTAGAGGTTCCTGTAATTGGTAACAGACAGTGCAACTGTCTCTATGGAGTTGGAAATATAACAGACAACATGATCTGTGCTGGTCTCCTTGAAGGAGGCAAAGATTCGTGTCAGGTACAGAAACACTCAAATGAAGAATAAATAGGCTTGAAAAATGTTGAGGTTCATTACATTCTTTGAAACATTTAAGTAATTTTAATTTTAAGTGATATAATGTTGTTAGGTAGTGTATATGTTACTGCATACGCTACCATTGAGAATTCTGGGGTTGGTAAGATTTTAATGTTTTTGATCACCAAAGGTGCATTTTTACACAAACAGCATGCTGCGAAATCTTACTGACACTAAAAATGGTGTCACGTTACTTTCTACATTGTATATATTGATTTGTATTTTCAGAGGGACTTAGGAGGTCCGATGGTGAGCATGCAGAGAGCTCTGTATGGGTTCAGTCTGGTATTGTTAGCTTTGGGACTGTCTGTGCTGGACCTGAACTTCCTGGATGTGTACACCAGAGTATCACGCTATCAGGAATGGATCAGCTCTTTTGTGTGCAGTGATCCTCCAGGTTTTGTGCAGTTTACCTCCGCTGAAGCTGATCCTGACTACAGTTACAGCTGTCCGGGCCTTCCTCCTCCTCCTTCCCCATCCACAGATACAGAATTTATAATTCTATCTTATACAGCATCTCCTCCACAAAATCTTTGGCTATTATGTTTTCTGTTGCTTCTACCGGTAATCGCCTTTGTTTTATATGCAATGAAACACTGCCGCTTTGGGTCATTAAGATTTATTTTGAAAGATATTTATACGTCCATTCAGCAAAGACGCATTAAACGGAACGGACGTAACAACAAAGACATTTATAGTGACACAAAGGTTTTCTATACCAAATAAGCGCCATTCATTTGAAAATATTCAAAGCGTACGGTTTCCATGCATATATGTAAAAGCACAACTTTTAAAACATTGGTAATAACAAATGTTTACTGAGCAGCAAATCAGCATATTAGAAAGATTTCTGTAGGATCATGTGACGGTGAAGACTGGATTAACGGTGCTGAAATTTCAGCTATACATCATAAAATTAAATTACATATTACAACAAATTGTAATAGGAAATAGCTTATTTAAATCATAATAACATTTCACAATATTAAAATACTTGTTTCAAAAACATTTAACTACTGAATGGTAGTGTATGTAAAAAAATTGACAACAAAGTGAAGAAAGCATAAGTGGGGTATTTGCTTGATCAAAAAAATTATTAACTGGCATTTGAATAGCTCTAAATAATAACTGATTCATTTCAAGTCCTGGGTACCTTTCAGTAGCTCGATGATAACAATTTCTTATTTGTGTTTTCTTCTATTTAGCTTACCAACATATCATATTATATACATACTGTATATATTATTGGGCAAATATTTCTGTAACACAACGTGTATCAGTTTCTGTATGTTTTACTGAATATCAATGTAGATGACATAAAGAATGTATCACTTTGTATTCTATTAACTTTTCTGTTGCTGTTTTATAATGTGCATTTTACTTTATATGAGTTTAAATGTGTATACATTAGATGTGTATCTTTACAAGGAAATACTTTCAAACATATGGACAGCAGAATTAACGTCATTTCAATTGTTTTGCCGTTAGATTGACATCATGTTTTTCTTCTGTCTGTATATTCATTGAATGTAATTATTAATTATAACATACAATACACAATGATATGCAATACGCTTCTCAACAATAAATATGTCAGAAATCTTTTTTTTTTTATATTTAAAATTTAGGAAGAGTTCAGAACTGAAGAGTTTATTCTCAAAACATATCTTTATAGAATACACGCTGCAAAACTAAAACCGTTATATAACATTTAATGCTTTTATTTTCAGCTTTAGTTTTAATTAATCGACCATATTGTAGATCGTAGATATCGTTAGAGGATAGGGGACAGAAGTGAAGTTTGTATTTCACACAAAAACAGCTGTGTACATGTTGCAAAAAGCTGCAAAGATTCTTTATAAAAGATATGACTTGTCCACGACCCTAAAATGTCTCGTTTTGAACAACATGCTATTTTCTATTTATAATAACCACAATAAGTACAGTGTACTTGATGTAAGTAGATAGTAGTTAATCTAATATAATCTAATCTAGTGTGACCAATGTTTTACATATCAGTATTTTACGTCACAGCATGACTTTGTACGAGAATCAAAAGAACATACATTTAAAACTGGCAGTTTTATGATTTACATTTTGGTTATTATTTGTTTTGTATTGAATTTTAGGCTTTAAATGCTCTCCTGCTGCCTCTATGTCCATCGTGTGGGTTTTTCTTGCTAGACAACATTATTCTAAGACTTTACAGTGCATCGGAAAGTATTCATAGCGCTTCACTTTTTCCACATTTTTTTATGTTACAGCCTTATTCTGAAATGGATTAAATTCATTTATTTCCTCAAAATTCTACACACAATACCCCATAATGACAAAGTGAATAAAGATTTTTTGAAATTGTTGCAAATTTATTAAAAATAAAAAACCTGAAAAATCACATGTACGTAAGTATTCACAGCCTTTGCAGTCAAGCTCTAAATTGAGCTCAGGTACATTCTGTTTCCACTGATCATTCTTGAGATGTTTCAGCAGCTTAATTGAAGTTCACCTGTGGTAAATTCAGTTGATTGGACATGATTTGTAAAAGCATACACCTGTCTATATAAGGTCCCAGGGTTGACAGTGCATGTCAAAGCACAAACCAAGCATGAAGACAAAGGAATTGTCTGTAGACCTCCGAGACAGGATTGTCTCGTGGCACAAGGCTGGGAAGGTTACAGAAAAATTTCTGCTGCTCTGAAAGTTCCAATGAGCACAGTAGCCTCCATCATCCGTAAGTGGAAGATATTTGGAACCACCAGGACTCTTCCTAGAGCTGGCCGGCCATCTAAGCTGAGTAATCGGGGGAGAAGGGCCTTAGTCAGGGAGGTGATCAATAACCCGATGGTCACTCTGTCTGAGCTCCAGCGTTCTTCTGTGGAGAGAGGAGAACCTTACAGAAGGACAACCATCTGTGCAGCAATCCACCAATCAGGCCTGTATGATAGAGTGGCCAGACGGAAGCCTGGAATTTGCCAAAAGGCATCTGAAGAAGTCTGAAGGAGTGTCAGACCATAAGAAACAAAATTCTCTGGTCTGATGAGACTAAAATTGAACTCTTTGGAGTGAATGCCAGGCTCATGCACCCCTCATCACCAGGCTAATACCATCCCTACAGTGAAGCATGGTGGTGGCAGCATCATGCTGTGGGGATGTTTTTCAGCAGCAGGAACTGGAAGACTAGTCAGGATAGAGGGAAAGATGAATGCAGCAATGTACAGAGACATCCTGAATGAAAACCTGCTTCAGAGTGCTCTTGACCTCAGACTGGGGCGACGGTTCATCTTCCAGCAGGACAATGACCCAAAGCACACCGCCAAAATATCAATGGAGTGGCTTCACAACAACTCTGTGAATGTCCTTGAGTTGCCAAGCCAGAGCCCAGACCTAAGTCCTATTGAATATCTCTGGAGAGATCTGAAAATGGCTGTACACCGTCGCTTCCCATCCAACCTGATAGAGCTTGAGAGGTACTGCAAAGAGGAATGGGCAAAAATTCCCAAAGACAGGTGTGCCAAGCTTGTGGCATCATATTCAAAAAGACTTGAGGCTGTAATTGCTGCTAAAGGTGCATCAACAAAGTATTGAACAAAGGCTGTGAATACTTATGTACATGTGGTTTTTTATTTTTAATAAATTTGCAACAATTTCAAAAAATCTTTTTTCACCTTTTTATAATGGGGTATTGTGTGTAGAATTTTGAGGACATAAATGAATTTAATCCATTTTGGAATAAGGCTGTAACATAAAGGAATTTGGAAAAAGTGAAGCGCTATGAATACTTTCCAGATGCACTGTATTTTAGTCATGTTAACACAGCTTTATATATATTTTTGATATCGTTCCTGTTAAAATAATATCATCGTCAATAGCTAAACAAACGTTCATTTATACGACGCTAAAACTTGAAACGTCAGTCACAGGGTGTGCAAGATGAAAACAATGACTGCATTATTTGTGGTGCTTTATCTATGGATTTTTGCATAATTTTCCTCTTCTGGGTTTGAAATAATAATAAAGAAATCATTGGATATAATGTCACAGAACATGGAAGATATCACGGCAAGCAGTGTGCATGATCTGAAAGGCAAAAAAGAATACAGTGAGCCATTAAAAGAACATGCATAACAGCCGTCTGTGGTCCAAAAAAGAGGGTTTCAGAAAGGTTTTTAGATGGAATTTTCAGGATTTTCAGGTTCAAATAACTCCCTTTATAAACTTATTTTTGGCCATGATTCTTGAAAACGTCTGAAAACTGCTTGTTTATTCCTCAGAACCTTGACAGTTTTCCAGTAAACTTAAGCAAATGCTAGCTGACAGATCTGTGACCAATTTAGAAAGAAAAAACCCCAACATATTTTGCATGTACTTTTCTATCATGCAAATGTAAAAGCACACCTCATCGTGACTAATATAGGGATGCATTTATTATGCATCATTATTTCTGTAGTTATTATAGTTAACTAACATTTCTCATTTAATTTAACTTGATGTACTATAAAAAATTATACTTTTAATTAAAAATGTGTTATTTGTACTTTCTATTTGTGAAATTTAGTCAGTTTAATCAGTTTCAACTGTTTCAAAGCTATGTTTTTCGATAACTTTTTCTTTTTTTTTTTTTGCCTTCCACATGCAGTCATAGTACTACAGCTGTATTTTGTAATACATAATCTCTTTGATTTATTCCAAGACATTTGGAAAAGAAACTCTAAATTGTGTATATGTGCTATAATATTTCCTTAGTTTCCAGAGAACAAAAAAGAGAGAGCTTGCATGCTAATATGCAAATTTATTCAGTATTTGGAGCACATATTTACATTCTTCACTGAATGTGATGTCTTTCTATGTAACAGATTTGCACAGAAAACAGCTGTGAAGATCAGGTATGCACAGGTTTTTCAAATATTATTTGACTTTGAATTGAGTATATTGTATTTTTATATATTGATGCATTTTTGTATATTTCTATATTTCCTCCTCAGATGCAAAATCTAACATTTAAGAGAGACAACTAAAACAGATTGCATTACAATGGAATTGCTGTATCTGATGCTGATATTTATCATCAGTAAGTAAAATTATTATTTACTTTTCAACTTTTTATTCATCAAATACTCCTGGAAAATGATTGCAGTTTCCAAAAAAACATTAAGCAGCACAGCAGTTTCCAGCACTGAGAATAAACCAACATATATATATATATATATATATATATATATATATATATATATATATATATATATATATATATATATATATATATATATATATATATATATATATATATATATATATATATATATATATATATATATATATACACATACACACACATACACACACATTTTATTATAATATGTAATCATTTTATATAGATTTATTAAGCAAATTAAATTATCTGCCTTTTCATTTATTTGCACTTTAGTCTATCTTATATTTTTTATCATACAGTATGTTCATAAAAAGCATGGTTGCTAATTGTATCAGAGCAAGCACGTTGTTTAAAATTATACTTGGCAACAACATAGCTTAAATACACCACACCTTAAATTTCACCACAGATTTACATTTAATTTGGAAGAGCGCTAGTATCTTCTATACAGAATTTCCAAAAAACACAAGCGAAGAGAAACAATAGATGCTTCCACATGTAGTCTAACATAATAAAATGGCGGTTGATCGACTCCATCTACATGTTGACTATCATTCTAAATCCAGTTTCTTTTTTCTTTCTTTTTTCTTGCCCACATTTAAGTGTTTAAAAAACAAAGCATGAAGATAATGTTTTTGTTAAGATGTTCATATGAGCGTGCAAAATAACACCTAAATAGGAACATAGCAGTATACTTAAAGTATCATGTAAAGTATTTGAAATATACTAATTTTCTTATACAGTTTCATGCAACACTTGTTTGATTCAGTTTTTTTCAGTTGCAACATTCCAAAGTAATTTATTCACCAATAATGTCCATCATCAATAGCAACGGTGGAATAATTTCTCACTCGTGTAGTTCAGTAATCAATGTTATCCAACGAACAATCTTAACCGTCACTCAAAAATCATTTAAATTGAGAGTTTTGTGACTCACAATGTGCGTAATGTTTTTATTCTCTCTCTCCTTATACTTAGGTGACATGAGAAAAGCTGTAAAAGGTAACGATGCGTTTAAAATGTAAAGAAACATCCCGAATGCGTTGAATTATTCACACGTCTCTCTCTTCTCCTCAGGCCAGCGCTGTGGGGTTTCTTCACTCAGTGCTGGTGTTGTAGGAGGTGAGGATGTAGGGAACAGGCCTTGGCTGGTCCGTCTACACATTTCCGGCCGTGGCTTCTGCGGAGGTTCCCTCATCAGCCGTGAATGGGTGCTCACTGCAGCTCACTGCACTGACTATCTGTAAGAACGGACTCATAAATATAAATAATGTGCGATTCAATTTGAAGATGCTATCTCACTTGACATTCTTTGCTTCCTCTTTCAGATCCTCAGACTCTGAACTGAACTATACCGTTTACCTGGGTAGGCAGAGCCAAAACACTTCGGTGTCTAACCCACACGAGGTGAGTCGAGGAATCCGATCCATCGTTCCACATCCGGACTACGACCCCTCACAGTGTGTTAACGACATCGCCTTGCTGAGACTGAGCGAGCCAGTGAACTTCACGAACTACATTAGCCCCATCTGCCTCGCTGCGAACGACAGCGTCTTTTACAACTGCACCACCTGCCGGTCCACCAGATGGGGAGAAACCGGCTTTTTAGGTAATAATCAACATTTTAACACACTGGACTGCATGGATTCTAGATTATGCAGCTAGATTGCAAAATGCAGGCCTCTAGTTTAGTAAAGCGGACACTTTAGCCACTTTAGCCACTTTAGCCTTAACAAAAATGTAAAGTCAACACTTCATTCATTTCAAGAACTGCATTCACTTCATTGCATTTTATGCACGGAATGTACTTTTGAGTTCATCGCTAGCAAAAACATCTTTTTTTCATATAGTGCATACGTATATCACTTCAGCTAAATATGTCTTTAAGGAATGAATATATCCAACCTGGTCTCATAAAAATGTGTACTTCTGTGCACTTTCTGAGCACCACCGTTTTTACATACCGTGCTGCGCTACTACTGATAGATATCTACTTATTGTTATTATTTCGTCTCTCTAAAAAGTGCACCTAGGTACATTCGCCATGAGACCAGGTGGAATACTTTTTGTTTTCAAAAAGTGTTTGCGTTATCCATTAAGTAAAAAGTTAATTCGGCCTTAAATGCACACAAAAAAGTAAAGAGAGTGTATTAAATAGACTGGCAGCGAACATCACATGATACAAGCATACCATACAAGCATTGAATTTAAATGCACTGTAAATGCATTACGGTGAATGCGAATACACGTCAAAGCCTGTTTTCTTGACCTAACACTTAGACTCTCAGCACACTTATGGAACTCTGCAGGAAGTGAAGATGAGAATAGTTGGGAATAAGGAGTGTGACTGCAGGGTTATGGACGTAACAATCACTCCGACAATGATCTGTGCCGAAGAAGAGGCTGGAGAAAAAACATGTTATGTAAGTAAGAACAGTTTCTGACTCAAGGAGGTTGAACTCTTCCGAGGGAATTTGAGGGAACATGTACAGCTATGAACTATGGTTCCAGGATACTGTCCATATTGTAGCATGAGCACTTTTATTTAATAATTATTATTATTATTTCTGCATATAGCTCTGGTGCTTACAGAGGCACAACTGACCTATCAGTTACTGTAGCGAACACGGACACACAAACCGTCTTACTGTGACCTTTTGATTCGTTTTGGTCACAGAAGGACCACCATTTAAGCGGCCCTTAAATATGTCATGGAGGGATATTTAAAATGTTTTAAAATTAATTTGTGGGTAATACATTTGGAAGCGAGCATTTACGGATCACAATGCAAGTAGCATGCAATACAAACACTGTTCATGTGTCACAGACATGAGAACCATGTGCTATTTAGATTTGTACTAGGGATGCACAATATTATGCCAGCGATTAGATCACGTCAGCAGTGTGGTGGATTTTGAAAAAATAGGAATTAGTGAGAGAACTAGTGAGTGTCTGTTTCATTCATACTCCACGAGTGAGACTCACACAAGTGATATAACTTGACATACTCATTTCAGTTCATGGAGCTCTCTTGTAATGAGCTGATTATCGGAATAAAGTTTGTTAAAAAAAGATTTCCAAGGACCAGGATTAATGCTGCATTCCATTTACCTCGGAAGTCGAACATCTGAGCCTACCCTGTTCTAGTAGAGTCCCAAAAAACAAACAAAAAAAAAATGATGGACCCATCCATTGTTAGAAAAACCAGTCAATGTAAATTTTGACTAAAAACATTTTCCATTGGTTTTGACGACCGCTCACACACATTGCAAAACTGTATCGTACACATGCTACTGCGGTAAATTTATCGATCTTTTTGAACTCACATTCATTTACGATTATATCAAATAAGTTTAGGCTTTCTTCACACCACATCTGGTTCATAAAGCTCAAGTTGGTTTCTTTAAAAATAATATTTTAGTATGATTTCACAGCCCTCGCTTTCATTTTTAGAGAGATTCTGGTGGTCCATTACAGTGTGAGCAGGAATCTGTCTGGATCTTAGCTGGTGTCACTAATCCTTCTTCTTGTGGCACTGGAAATGCACCTGACAGCTATGCTAGAGTATCCAGTTACCAAAACTGGATTATGAAGAATGTTAATGGAACAGACATTGGCTTTGTGACTTTTACATCTGATGGTGAAGACAAGGACAGCAGCTTTCTGTGTAGTCACGGAAGATATAGGTAAGACTGAAAGTTGTGTCATCCAATTGGTATGGTAAAAGATGATAGTGATGACCACAGCAGTGTTTTTTTATATTTTTCCTCATTAAATAAGATTTTGATTGCTTTATTAAACAGAATAAGGTGTGCCTTTGATGGAATTAAACAGACACTAGAATTGAATATGTGCCATACGTTTAAAGATGCTGATTTATTTATTTCTTGTAGAGGTATATATGTTGCTTATAAGCTGCTATTACTTTTATTTCTGCATTCACAGACTGAATTTGAACATTTTAGTTTCATGCTATTTTTGAGTGCAGCATGCATCACGTCCACGGCTATGCTGTGAAACGCAGAACTTGATTTTGCAGAGTTCAACGTATTCCTTGATCAACACTTTTGTTGACCCTGGAACAACATTGTGATTAGCCAATCAGATTCAAAGAACCAGTTTATAGTTTTGTGAGAAGTTTAAGATTGAAATCAGTGTTTGGTGCTTGTACATCAGTTAATTCAGTTAATTATTCATATCATTTCAGGTCCTTTATACCCATTTGGAAATGAAGACATAGAGAATCCCTCTGTAGATGATGGAAGCTCTCAGTTAATTTTATTGGAAGAGCCCTTTGTATATTTTGGACATGTTTATCAAGAGGTTTATGTAAGAGCATTGTCTTCATAAATTGTGTGTGTGTGTGTACAGTGTATTTAGAAAGTATGCAGAATTCATTTTATACACCATAATAAAGAAAAAAGTATAATTGTGCAGATTTATTTAAAAAAGATTACTCTGACATCTCACTCAGACATAAGTACCGAAGCAGATCACACAATATCCAGTTGTTAAAAGAAAACAAACTTGACTTTAGTTTCAGGCTCTTGACTTGAGTATTGTGCTGCTCTTTTATAGTATTGTTTTATTTTTTGCAGGTTAACAACAATGGCCATTTGACATTTAACGGGCCTCTCTCACAGCCAACTCCGAATTATTTGTATTCACAACTCAACAGAGACATCATCGCTCCACTTTGGACAGACATGGACAACACTGTCAATGGAACAATCTCCTATCGTCAGGTCACCAGTGGTGGACTCTTACTAGCAGCTTCAAACAACATAAACCAGTATTTTCCCAATCTGAACTTCACTGCCTCATGGCTGTTCATTGCCACTTGGGATAAAGTACCCTACTATGACGACCCACAATCGGTAAGCCAACTGTTACTGTTATTACTCACATCTGGTAGTTTCTGACTAAGACTTTTTTTGAATTGTGTTCCAAATATTATTCAATTTGATGTGGTGTCCTAACATGATTAATTGCAAAATCATTTGATGTCTCTATGACATATTTATTCATTTGTTGATTTTAATGTTCAGATTTGGTTTGCTCTTTGCATGTTTTTTTTTTCTCTAAGAATGCAGGTAAACCTACGTTAAACCTACCATACACTGCTATCAAGTTCATTTCAGTTCACAACCACCTATTCATCAATAGCTATTTACCAATAGCTGTAAAACTAGGAAAAAAAATTTGACTTTGGTTGCATTAATTTCAGTCATGTAAATAGGAATCCACCTTTACATTAAGGCAGAAAATTTCAATCATTTTAAATTTGGTGAAATAAATTTGCCTCAGTGACCAACAGGAAGCTGCTTAGTTTTAAAGCGACTTTTGCATGAGCAGCGTTTTATGAATTTCCACGCTTCGAGACAATGGAATGGACTGGTTTTAGTTGCACTAATGTGGCCTCAGATAATCTGAGTAGGAGAAAGAGGAAAGTTTTGGTAAAGAAACACCATGCCATGATATCTGTATTTAAATAGCTTTTACCTTCATCTTTCAGGAGTCAACCTTTCAAGTGGTTTTGGCGTCTGACAAAAACACGTCATTTATACTCATGAATTTTGGACATGTTGCTCACAACACATATCCTGTTGAGGTGAAGTGAATGAAATACCTTTCTCTAATCACTATACGATAAGCATTTGGTTTTAACTGAACTTTTTGGGGTTTTTGTCTTGTTATTTGATTGGCAGTCTGGCTATGACACAACTGATTCAATTGATTTCTATTCAATTCCTGTCTCTGACGCCACGTATCTGCGATACACAAGCAATGCCAATGTAAAAGGTCGATGGGTTTTTCGAGTTGACCATGCATCAGAAAACAATGGTACGATACTATAATAATTTAAAATGCATGGCCTTTATTGCATATGTTGGTTAGTAGTTGCTTATCACTTATCAGTAGAAACATTTAGAACAATTCATTGGACAATTAGTATAGTGAAATGGTAATATTTGCAATCTTGTACAGTGTGCACTGAAAGAAGGCCATTTCATATAATGATTTTTTTTTTTCTTTTTCAAGGGCTTTTTTATCCAGCTGGCTATCAGACTACACGTAATCCCTGTCGAAGCTATACAAGCTCGCCAGCTCTGTACTTGCCATATCCTTTCTTATACTTTGGACGCACATATCAAAACTCATATGTGAGATGTTACATTGAACACATTGCATTTGAAGTACGTTAATGTATCACAGGTCATGTTACTTCACTTATATGTTCAAATCTTTACTGTAGGTCAACAATAATGGATATTTGACGTTTGAACCATTTTATGAAAGCCTCCCCAAGGCTTTCCCTGCAAACTCTACTAGAGATATTATAGCTCCACTCTGGGCAAAGTTGGACTGTAGCGTCAGAGGAAGCATCTCCTACAGAATTGTAACTCGGGGCCATATTCTGGACCGGGCGAGAAATGATATCAAACAGTATTTCCCTCAGTTTGGGTTCTCAGTTTATACGGTGTTCATTGCGACTTGGAATTGGATGCCCTACTTGAACAGCTCCACGACGGTACGTGAAATGACAGGTTACATTGATCTTTAGTACAAATCTATGGAGAAACTTGAAAATTAGTTTAAATGAAGCATCTCTGACAATATCAAACTTACTAAAAGGATTTCATACATTCAGCTTAAATGAGTTTTGTTTATGGAGAGTTTATAGCTTATTGTTTGTACTGGACTCTTCCTAGGAATCCTCCTTTCAAGTCGTTTTAGTCATTTGCAGAAGTCTTTCTTTTGTCATAATGAACTACGGAAATGTATCTTCAACTGATGAAAGTTTTCAGGTTGGATAACATAAAAATCTTGTTACAAAACTTTGAGATATATATGATAATAATGGGGCCTTCATATTAACTGGTCTTATACGTTTATTTACTTATTGCTTGATTTTCGCAGGCTGGCTATGACACAATAAACTCAACAGATTATTTTTCGATCCCTGTGCCTGATGAAAGTAAGCTCTTCAACTCCAGTAATGTCAATGTCCCGGGACGCTGGGTGTTTCGTGTTGACGGTGGACCTGAGGAGGGTAAGGTCACCGTTTAATATATAAAACATTACATTAATAATAATAAATAAAATGAATAACACATAAAGCACAATAAATAAATATATAAATAACATACAATATTTTTCTATGCTCATAAAATGTCAATTTTTAAAATGTTAAACATGCCTCATAAGAATATTATTGGAAACATTAGGAGTATTCTACCCATATGGAGATGAAGAGGATGAGATGTGTCCTCAGTCAGATGATGGAAGTTCTCCACCGATTCCTCTTCTGCAGCCGTTTGTGTACTTTGGCCGAGTATATGACAAAATATTTGTAAGGAGCATTGTGATATTCATGACTATTCCAGTAGATTGCTGTTTATCAGCAGATTGGTAGCCTACTGTAAATATAATATTTCTCATATAGGATAATGGGATAAAAAAGTTTAATTGTTGAAAAAGAGTTGAAAAGAGTCTGAGGCGGGCAGAACCATAAGCAGGGCCATAATAGTCCATGAACACTAAAACAGAAGGAACATAGACTGAAATCGTAACAGATAGATAATAACCATGCAGACTGGCTTTTTTTTTTACAGGTGAATAATAATGGAGACCTGACTTTTGATGAGCCTTTTTCCCAGTATCAACCCTATTATTTTCCTAAATACTCGACTAAAGACATTATCGCTCCACTATGGACAGACATTAATAATAATGAGAAAGGAACCATCTCTTACCGACAAGTAACAGACGCTCGTCTTCTAAATCGGGCTTCAAGAGACATAAACAAATATTTTCCCAACTTAAACTTCTCTGCCACTTGGGTATTTATTGCTACGTGGGATAAAGTACCATACTATGGAAACAGTGAGGCGGTAAATAAATCTTTTAGTTTTCTGTTGTCACATATCTTCTGTGAATATCCAGAATGATGCTGTATTAATGAAGAACTTCCACTCTTATCCAGGAGTCGACCTTCCAAGTGGTTTTGGTGTCTGGCAAAAACATGTCATTTGCACTCATGCATTATGATGTCATCACTCCCGCCCAAAGTGTAGAGGTAAAGAAGTGTGAAAAACATGAAAATATTGTTACCCCAGGTTACGATCTTTAGCGGTGTGAAATGTTTTTGTATTTAATGGGATTTTTCCTTGTTTTCTTCATTGACAGTCCGGCTTTGACACAATTAATTCTACAAATTTCTTTTCAATTCCTGTTTCTGACATCGAAAATCTGCCACAAACAAGCAATGTCGACATCATTGGTCGATGGGTATTTCGTGTTGACCATGTATCGGGCAACAATGGTACAATAATTTAATACTTAAAAATACACATCATTTGTTGCATATCGTGTTTAATAGTTTGTTTTTGAGATGTGGAACAATTCATTGGAATGCAGTTAAAGGGAGACTCCACCCGAAAATGAAATTTTGTCTTTTTGTAATCCCTTAACCCTCATGTACTTCAAAACTCATAAATGCTGCTTCATCCTTGGAACACAATTTAAGATATGCTGGATGAAAGCCATTAGGTTTGTGACTGTGTGTGACTGGGAAGTAAATATCACTGTCAGGGTCCAGAAAAGTGTGAAAGACATCATCGAAATAGTCTATCTGCCATCAGTGGTTCAACCCTAACGTTATGAAGTATCCACTGGATGCCAAATGTGTATGCTCTTTTGTGTCAGCTCTGCCACAAATTCATTTTGGGGTGTTTAAACTTAGTATGTTCTGTACCAAGTCCATAATGACGCTATCTTTTTTTTTTTTTTTTCCAGCTCCTTTTATCCAGTTGGCTATCAGGACTCTCAGGATCCATGTCAAAGTAATACAAACTTAACAGCTCTGCACTTGCAGTATCCATTTTTGTATTTTGGACACAAATACAATAACATATATGTAAGATGTTATGTTAATCACATTACATTTGAAGTACATTACTATATTACAAGTCGTGTTGCTTCAGTTAAATGTTCAAATCTTTACTGTAGGTCAACAATAATGGATATTTGACGTTTGAACCATTTTATGAAAGCCTCCCCAAGGCTTTTCCTGCCAACTCTACTAGAGACATTATAGCTCCACTCTGGGCAAAGTTTGGAAGCATCTCCTATTGCATTGTAACTCAAGGACATATTTTGGACCGGGCGAGAAATGATATCAAACAGTATTTCCCTCAGTTTGGGTTCTCAGTATATACTGTCTTCATTGCTACATGGAATAGCCCCAATATGGTATGTGGATTGAATGATTGTTTTAATCTTTTTTAAACCTACATTTAATGTAAATTTAGGCAGAGATAGAAACTTATACACTCTTATATGTCAGATTTATTTAATGGATTACATACATTTAGCTTAAATTAGTTTTGACTATAAACAATTCATAGCTGTGTTTTTCATTGAAACTTAATGTTTTTACTGGATTCTTCCTAGGAATCCTCCTTTCAAGTTGTTCTAGTCATTTGCAGCACTCTTTCCTTTGTCATAATGAACTATGGAAATATCTCCTCAACTGATCAGAGGTTTCAGGTTGGACAGAATAAAAATCTTCCTAAACGACATTAAGGACCCTGAATGTTTTTTTTAGTAGAATTAGAAAATAAAACATTTCAAAGACCACCATATTGGTCATATTTCATTTATTAATTACATTTTTTATTTACTTATAGGCTGGCTATGACACAATAAACTCAACAGATTATTTTTCAATCCCTGTGCCTGATGAAAGTAAGCTGTTCAACTCCAGTAATGTCAATGTCCCGGGACGCTGGGTGTTTCGTGTTGATGGTGGACCTGAGGAGGGTAACTTCACCATTTAATACACCCAATATCACGTTATTACATAACAGTAAAACAAAAATAGTCATTTTGATGCTTATAAAATGCCATCCCTAATGCTCCCACAAATATTTTCACATTTTAGGAGTATTCTACCCATATGGAGATGAAGAGGATGAGATGTGTCCTCGGTCAGATGATGGAAGTTCTCCACCGATTCCTCTTCTGCAGCCGTTTGTATACTTTGGCCGAGTATATGACAAAATATTTGTAAGAAACATTGTGACATTCGTTGCATTCATAAATACATATTCCACATACAAGCTAAAACTTTTGATTTTACAGGTGAATAATAATGGAGACCTGACTTTTAATGGGCCATTTTATCAGTGGTATCCCTACTATTTTCCTGATTACTCATCTACAGACATCATCGCTCCACTATGGACAGACATTAATAATAGTGAACAAGGAACTATCTATTACCGACAAGTAACAGATGCTTGTCTCTTGAATCGGGCATCGAGAGAAATAAACAAATATTTTCCCAACTTGAACTTCTCTGCCACTTGGGTTTTTATTGCTACGTGGGATAAAGTACCATACTATGGAAACAGTGAGGCGGTAAGTTCCTCTTTCAGTTAACATGCATTACTGCATACTGAAATTTCTGAAATATCCAAAATGATGCTTGCAATAATATAGAATTTACACTCTCATCCAGAAATCAACTTTCCAAGTGGTTTTGGTGTCTGGCAAAAACATGTCATTTACTCTCATGCATTATGATTTTATCACTCGCATCCAAAGCGTAGAGGTAAAGTTGTGTGGAAAATGTGTCAGAATATTGTATAAACCCAGTTTACGATCTTTAGCTGTAAGAAATGTTTTTGGATTTAATGGGTTTTTTTTCCCTTTCTTTTTCAGTCCGGGTTTGACACAGTTAATTCTACTAATTTCTTTTCAATTCCTTTTTCTAACAACGCAAATCTGCCATACACAAGCAATGTCAACGTCAAGGGTAGATGGGTATTCGAGTTGACAGTTCATCAGAAAACAATGGTACTGTACATATTTGAGTTTATTACATTTCTAATTTATCTAATTTTCAGATATCTAAATGTATTATTTTTGTCTGAAAACATGCATTGTTTATTACTTTAAATTGTGATTGTCAGAGACTTTTAGGTAGAAATGCATGTAACATGCCTTTATTTTGTTTTGTAGGATCTTGTATCAAAACTAACTCACAAGGTACTGTACATTAATACTATAATAAGGATGAATCATAATAATTTGATGTGGGATTTTTTTTTAAAGCAAAGTTATTAAAAATGTACTTGCTGAGCCAGGAACTAAACATTAACAAAAGCTTTTTTTTAAAAATGAGGTGCATGATGCGGTCTGTAGCAGTGGCACATCAGAAGTTATTGGGTAAAAGCATCATTGTTTTTTGTGTCAGCTTCCTCAGATGATGTTTCTAGTGCTCTGATGTGTGGAATAACCCCAGTTACCACCAGCAGCAGGACAGTAGGAGGTCAGAACGCTTCAGCCGGACGCTGGCCCTGGCAGGCTAGTCTTCTTCTGCTAAGCAGACACATCTGTGGAGGTTCTCTCATCAACAAAGAATGGGTGCTGTCTGCTGCACGTTGTGTTCTTGGGTAAACTCATTCAACTACTTCTTTTCAACTGAGGAACTGATTTATCTGTTTAAAGCCTACTGTATCATATTTGATATACACATTTCTAAGGTTCCTTAATATCCAACATGATCAAAACTTTGCATCCCGTGCTGCAAAAGATCCAGCTGAGGAGGGAGGGTGGGAGAAAAGCAGAGACTGAAAGAAGTGATGGCAGGGGGAACCATTTTGGAGATGGAAAAGTAGGCAAACCAGGAGAAGCCATGGTGGAGAGGGCCTCAACAAGATCATGTGACGAGCAGAGGGAGAAGAATAGAGCAGGAGAAGAACAAAGCAGAGACTCAGAGCTCGGCTAAAAAGAAGGCCCACAGCAGAATCAAAGAAGGGAGGTGACATGATGGCTGACAAAACCATGAGGGCAACGGATGGAGACAGAGATGAAGGAGGTGGACAACAGGCCATATACACCCTTTTACTGTTAGTAAACACTGGTAACTTAATAGACGAAACCAGATCTGCCGACCGCATATACGTTCGCTCCCTACATGGATGATCTGATAGGAGTATTTCTGGTTGAGTGACTCTCAGAGACTCACAGAGTCTATGTGGTCATGAAGGGACTATAAGAGTTGAAACTGGGGCTCAGCAGGCTGAGGTGGAGCCAGTGGGACTCAGGAACCAAGCGCAGCTGGAGGCAAGGAGGAGTGTTGAGGCAGAGACAGAGAAGTTGAGCACCACAGTAGATCAAAGTCTCATTCTCATGAGATCAGGCTCTGTGTACAAAAAATAAAACAATATTCCATATATAAAACAATTTAGTTCCATTGAAAATTTGATTTCTGACTATTATTTCATATGTCAGGAAAGAAACTCTTCTTGACTCACTTGCTCTCTGTCTATTCTTTAATTTTCCCAGGTATCCCACCTCTTTTTTCACTGTGGTTTTGGGGCGACAGATCCAGGGAGTCTTCAGCCCCAATGAAGTGTTCAGATATGTGAGGAGAATCATCAAACATCCCAGTTACAACAATTTGACAAACGAAAACGATATCGCTCTTCTCAAATTGAGGACACCCGTCACCTTCACCGACTACATCAGACCCGTGTGTCTAGCAGCTTATAACAGTGTGTTCAACAGCGGCACAGACAGCTGGATCACTGGATGGGGAAACATTAGTGAAGGAGGTGAGAATTCATTCCTGTTACCTCTTAGTTATATCATATGGGATTAGGAATAGTATTTTATCTGTAACATGACATATTTCTAGGTAAAACAGGATACTCAATGACTATAGAGAGTAAGTAACATCTAATGTTTTCCATACAGTGGCTCCTCCGTCCCGTCAAGTTCTTCAGGAAGTAGAGGTTCCTGTAATTGGTAACAGACAGTGCAACTGTCTCTATGGAGTTGGAAATATAACAGACAACATGATCTGTGCTGGTGTCCTGGAAGGAGGCAAAGATTCGTGTCAGGTACAGAAACACTCAAATGAAGAATAAATAGGCTTGAAAAATGTTGAGGTTCATTACATTCTTTGAAATATTTAAGTAATTTTAATTTTAAGTGATATAATGTTGTTAGGTAGTGTATATGTTACTGCATACGCTACCATTGAGAATTCTGGGGTTGGTAAGATTTTAATGTTTTTGATCACCAAAGGTGCATTTTTACACAAACAGCATGCTGCGAAATCTTACTGACACTAAAAATGGTGTACGTTACTTTCTACATTGTATATATTGATTTGTATTTTCAGAGGGACTTAGGAGGTCCGATGGTGAGCATGCAGAGCTCTGTATGGGTTCAGTCTGGTATTGTTAGCTTTGGGACTGTCTGTGCTGGACCTGAACTTCCTGGTGTGTACACCAGAGTATCACGCTATCAGGAATGGATCAGCTCTTTTGTGTGCAGTGATCCTCCAGGTTTTGTGCAGTTTACCTCCGCTGAAGCTGATCCTGACTACAGTTACAGCTGTCCGGGTCTTCCTCCTCCTTCCTCATTAATAGGTTCAGTATCTAACATTAGATCTTCTGCAACAACTCCTACTCAAAATTCTTCGCTATCATATTTGCTGTTACTTTTAGCAATACTTAATTTTATGTGTAAAGATACATTTGGGGCAAATACCTTTAATCATCAGGAATATATCAAATATGACAAGAAGAAATAATACAATATGTTTCAAATATAACAATGATCTCTGAATGATCATGTGCCACTAAATATATATATATATATATACATACACTATATTGCCAAAAGTATTCAAAAGTATAGCAGCAATATAGTGTATATATAGACACTATTATATGTGTATATTAATTAGGGGTGGCATGATACATAGTTGTCACGGTACAGGTCAAGGTTCGATACAACAGGAGAAAAACAACAAATATACCATGCACGGTTACTTCATTTATTTTGAACAGATAGTAGTATAAATTACATTTTTTCCCTCCTAGATGTGAAAACAATAAACATTAGGCTATATTACATTACAATAGGCTACATATACAAAAGAATAAGTTCTTAAAATATATTTGATTTAGTTAACAGACACAAGGGAGGAAACTGTGACAGGAAATGTGTCCTATACATGAGTATCAGTTCATTTTTGTCATGCCATATCTTGTATGAAACATATTTAATTGTTTTCCCCATGACCTACTTTCTCAATCTGTTGAATTAATTATTCTGTTTACCTGTTGCCTCATTCATTAACTCATCAGGTCATTGGTTGCTACCTTTAATTAAACCTCAGTTCTCCATTTGTCTCTGTCCATTCTCAGTTATAATAGAGATTGGTGATGTTTCTCTGAGTTTGTTATTAAAGTTTTTTCGAAGTTAATCTCCACTGATGTTTGGAATATTACTCTATCAACATGTCACAAGTATTCATGTAGCAAAAAAATACATTATTTCCTAATCCGTTTATGCTTTGTATATCTTTACACCCTTTAAATTTAGTTTACTTTTGAGTTATACTTTTAAAGTACTTAAAATACTTTTTTAGCCGACTAGACGTGAGGTATGCAGATCCATGCGCAGGCTTTTATTCTTAAACATGAGTGATGGATCATACAGGTACAAACAAAGTCCAAAACAGAAGGCAGAGGGTTAACCCAATATACAAAGGCAAGAGGTCAGAACATAAATGAAACAGACTAGGGCTATGAACAGAGAAACTAGACTTAGACTTAAATTAAATAACACAGATGGCTCCTTTGATCGCAGCTATCACTGGGAGAGAGATACTCGGCAGTGAGTGAAAGTATGTAGCGTGTGTTTGACTGGATGCAGCGTTGCAATCAGGTGAGTGTGTAATTGAATGCAGGTGAAACCAATCTGTGCAATGGAGTATGGGAAATGTGATGTCTGTGTGGTGTGATAGCCCATGTGGGGAATAAGGACATCTTGAGAACAAATGGAAGTTTATTGACCATATTCGTGACACATTTTAACTTACGTATAATATACAATACACTTGGTAAACATATCATTTGCATAATTTAATTTTTTGTGGTGTAACACTCATAATAGACTATCATGTGGCAAAAATATCCACAAGATGTCTAATCACATTTATTTGTTTGAACATACTCATCAGCCCCATGCATGTTGTCTGTGTTTTGAGTAAACTGCTTTCACAGTTGTTAAAAGTCTGAAAACTGAAGCCCTTATGCAAGTAATATATATTTTTTACAATGTAAACAGTTTCAGTGACAGTGATTATTAAATCTGGCTAGACTGAAAACGTTCATTGATAATGTTAATGTTTTTTTTCTCTCTTTCTGTACGATGAAAATGTTATAAATAACTTTACATCCGTGCTTTCATGGACATGACTTAAGGCTAGTCCCAGACTAAAATGCATGAAAATATTGTGCTCTAGTATATCTTAAAATACATTGTTCTGTCTCAACATCAATAAAAAATATGCTAAAATCTCTTAATTTAACTATGGCCTGGTCCTGACTTAGGCCAAGCAATATCTGTGAAACTGGGCCACATGTTTTTCTTTTTAAAAATACAAAAGATGGGTCTAATACATAATTATAGATCAACTAACATAATCTATAAAGATGCAAAATGCTTACATTCGAAAATCGAGATATATTCTGATATGGCTAACACATTTGAGAATCTTTAAATGGCAAGATTGAGTTTGACATTGATGAGATTGTTTCAAGCATTAGTACTTTTAACGTGCAGCAGGTCCTTTTATTTAATAAAGATATAACAGAGTTTGTTAAAGGAAAGCTTGTCATATCCCTTGATTATGACACAAGTCATATATCAATAATATTTCTATGTATACAATAAACGTCATTAATAAAGCCGGTCCTGGAAAACAGTTTTTCGCTCGCATGTAAAGCCAAACTTTGGATTTTTAATACCGCACTGTTGTGGTTGATCTTTTTAACCTAACTTGTGGCGGTTCCTCTTCGGGGCTTTGTTCTGCATTCTCTAGCATCTGCTTGTACTGGCTTTTGAAGAAACCAGCCTGGAAAAAAAAGCATTCGAAAAAAAATCAAGGTATGTAGACTGGTAAAAATGAAACATTTGAAACTGAACGTCCTGTATCCTAACCTTATAGAGGGCCAATGTGATGAGAGCAAGTAGCAGCAATCCTCCTATTACACCTCCAGCGATCTCTTTAGTCAGGTTCACCTCCTCATACACCTCCACTTGAGTAGCGATCTACATAAACACACACTGTGCATTAATCATGGGTCGCAGAAAGGGCAGTGGCTTTTGAGGTATTTGATATATTTGAGAAAAATACATAGGTGGATCCTAGTATATATGCACGCTTAATCGTTAAAGATTGCAATCTCGATTCGATCACATGTGATCTCGTTCTGTGGTGATTCTGTTAAACCTTTTAAAAAAAAGACAATCGCATTGGAATATTAAAAACGTTAATGAAAATGTTTACTACTGTTTCCAATATTAGAATTAACACAAAACCCACCACCTCCAGGGGCCCCCTCCTTTTGGTTAGCTCCATGCCCATGACTAATGCAATATTACCTCTGACAATCTTTCCATAAATATATTATTATGGTTTACATTTTGGTTGCAAAGGTATACATGACATACATATGTTATGTATATATAAGGTATATATAACATAGATATTGAAAATTATAATTGTATAGTTTTAGGTTTTAATTTTATTATTTTTCAAGTTCTATAACATTTAAATGTTATTTTATAAACATTTTTTGGCTAATTTGTAAAAAAATATACGTATATGTGTATATATATATATATATATATATATATATATATATATATTACCTGAATGGATGGTGCAGATTTTGAGAATCAGACGAAAAGAAAACATATTTGCTGTTGTCATATTCCATAGATACTGAGCTGACCAGCTGAAAAGCGGCAGCTCTGAGTCCGGTCTAAGAGAGGCAGATCATGACATTAAGAAATGATGACACAAAAAATATGAATATATGGTCAGTTTTATGATATGAATTTGCTTTAAATGTCATAAACCTGCTCAATCCATCCAAAGCTCACGTTGCCGGTTATATTATAAAATCTTCTTTCATTCTTTAAGAGTGTCTCATCACAGCTGAACTCGGCACACACCGCCACAGTGCAGTTCTAACACACACACACACACACACACACACATCCAGAGAGCGAGGGAGCAGTGGTCAATGCTCAGAAAAGATAAAAGTTACATTTTATGGACTTGTTTATGTTAGATTAATATAAATCACTCACCACCACACGATCTCTTTTAATTATTTCTACAAAATTTGTTACGTCAGGCTGCTTATCCCTCTGTTTTACACAGCCTGGAATCTAAAAGCACATACACTAGGTGTTTGTTTCTTTTATGATAAATATGCATCAATGTGGACCTTTTCTATCACACGTCATGTTTACCTGCATGCTCTTATTAGTCCAGATAGATTTATCTCCCAACATCATTGGTACTCTGAGGAAAACTTTGAAACGTAGTTCTCTAAAAGTCATTTTCAACCTGAAAGAGGACAAGAAATAGTGAACTCTAGTTTTGGAGGAGATCATCTTTATTTAATTGCATTTTGTGTTAGGGCGTCGAATGGAAGTGTGCGAATTGTATTTCAGTACCTTTAGTATTTGCTTGACTGGTTTAGAGGTTTCAGCTTTCTGTGCAGTAAAATTTATGTAAAGGGTTGAATCTTCATGCCTTATTTAAAAGGTATATGCGTAAGACGGTTATTTAATAATAGCATATACACACAAACACACACACTGCTGGTCAAAAATGTGGAATCTTTAAGATGTATTTTTATGTAAACAATTTCCTGCATTTATTTGGTAAACCATGCAAATAATAATACTATATAATACCAAGATCCCAGAACTTAAAGGTATAAAGGTATGCTATAAATACATCTTTATCAAATAATCAGCAAAATAAAGACTAAACTGACTGGATTTCTTTACATTAATTCTTGTCTAATGAGATTTATCAGCCAATTAATAACTACAGCATCATTTTTTATCATTTTTAAACTTTTTATGTTAAATGTAACCCTAAATTAAGCATCAAATTTCCCAGATTTACCCCAGAAAAAATCCCAGATTTACCCAGACCATCAAGTGGAAACGTAAAATCCATTACCATATCTGGATGCTAATGTCTGTTGTAGAGGAACAGAGCACTAACCTTATTAAGGCAATATAGATGGCATATTTGACACCAATGCTTTTCGTTTTGAATAATTAAGCTGGTTTGAGCGTGATTGTTCCCACTGTAAGCTTGATGGAAGGTTTTTGTTAGTACTACTTATCAATTTCTCATATGTGAAGAGTTTCTCAACCATCAAATGTGTCATACTGTACCTGTTCATACTAGCATTAAATGTGACCTTTTGATCAAAGCTGCTTTCTTTATTGATGCTGTATGTTATGTGAAACACAGCCTAGAAGTGGGCACAGAGAAAATGAGTAGCGCTAAAAAGAAAAATGCACAGGGCTATTTTAAAAGTGACCTCACCCGAGTTTGCTTTGAGGATGGGTTTGCTGATGTGGCAGGTGGTCTCTCCAAATGAGCCTTTTGCTCACTGTCGGTAGATAAACACTCCCACTCTGCCCTGCTCAAGCGGAAAGCGGCGCATGCATAAACAATCATTCGGTAACAATAACTGTCATCTTTACCTGTTTAGATGTGATTCTTCTGTAGGATAGTCAAAGGGGTAGCTGAGGGTGAAGAGTGTATTGTATGAGTTTTCTCCTCTGTTTTTCCACAAACACTGTCACATTGATCTCCTGCATGATGCCGACCTCTATATTTGTAGATCTGGAATGCAGAAAGAAAAAAGAGAAAAACAAGGTTGATTCGGACTTTGGCGCTGTTTCATCCTAAAGGATCGTAAAATAATAATGATAATATGCAACAGAAGGTTTGGGCTTTGTTTGGGCTTCCTTGTGTTGTTCATTGTTATGTCTTTTATTCTGTAATCTGATTGTGCCTGTGCTTCCCTTGCCCTCATGTTCACTGGTTTGTTCATGTCATGTAATTTTCACTGTTTAGTATATATTGCCCCATGTCATATTGGAGTTATATCCTCTGTTTGGAGAATTTGGGTCAAGTCAAGTCAAGTCAAGTCAGGTCTGTATTGAATTATGTTTGTATAATAAATCACTGTTTAAATAAATCTGCCATTGGGTTATTCTAAACTCGCCTTAAGTGGAGATCAATACAAAATAATAATAATGATAATAGACTGAATTAAGAAAAAAATGTCTTTGTAAAAAGAAATAGCATGAGGCTGGAGGAAAACTACTAAATTTCTTGGTTAAACGTAATGTTTGCTCACCCAGAGAAATTTAAATCCATCCTGAGGTCATCAACACAAATGTTATCATGTCCACAATTTCTCTCAAAGTCCAGCTGTGGAATGAAGATATTAAGAAAACATTAAATGACAACTAAATCACATGTTACACTAGACATGTAGAAGTTACTATGTTTAGATATACAATGCTGCTTAAAAGTTTGTGAACCCTTTTGTGAATTTTCTATTTCTGCATAAATGTGACACCAAACTTAATCAGATTTCCCTTGTCCTAAAAGTAGACGAAGAGGGCCTAGTCAAATAAACAGCGCAAAACACTTAAAAGGTGAACTTAGTGTTCTGTTCAGAAGTGTTTTTTCACCTTGTGTCAAATCTTGTTTTATTCCAAATGATTTTCTTTCTAAAGAAACTTTTTTAAAGAATGTTTCAGCTCAATGTTTCAATAAAATCCAGAGTTTCGTTGTAATCACAAGCATAGACATTTTCAAAAACACCTGCTAACAGAAGGAAAGACTGTCTTAAAAGCGGCATGTAGTAAATAGTGGTTAGTTATCCCTAAGATACGTGTGGCATTGCACTTGAAACTAAAATTGGTATGCTTTCTCTTACATTGTGGTCTGTGGTGGTCTTTATCCCCCGGCAGCAGTAGTGGTCTTATGTTTTGCAGTGAGGCAGTTGGTAGACCCTCAAAGTGAATGTTAACTGATTGGACAATGGGTTTAGAGAGCATCTTCTGGGAAAGCCTGATGGGATACATATCAGACATCGCGTGTGCCATAAAATCACGATTTTCAGTTTGAGTTATTATTAGAAAGTACAACACTTATTTATTCTCATTATTTCTTACAGTCAGAATAACAGACTGATATTTAAAAGTATGAAAAAATGTTGACTTACGTCTATAAGGAAAGGATGATTTTTAAAGCTTCTTCATTGAGCTTAATGTTCTTTGTGAAACTGTAGATGCGAATTTTGGATGAGAAAAATGCTCGATATTTCTGTACTAAACGGCATCCAGCGTTATGTTGTAATTAATATTTGCTCTCAAGTCTAGATAATAAACATAAATAGACATTTTATTTGTTTAATTAAAATGCAGTACCGTTTAAGTCAGAGGTAATATTTTAACATTTATTATATAAATATAGTACAACGTTTGCAATCATTACAGTAAAAACAGTAATATTGTTATGTATTTTTATAATTTGAATAATTTTAAAAGTGCTTTTTATGTCATTTAATGTTTTTATTTATTATAAATAAAATAATTTTTTTTTAAAAATGGTTACACTTTATTTTGATAGTCCACTTTAGAAATTATATGCCTATAAGTAACTTTGTCTACTAACTCTCAGAGTGGATTGTTTAGGGCAGGTTTAGTGTTAGTAGAATAAGTTAACATATACTTGCAAAGTTTCTGATAGTCAGTATGTTGTGGACCCTTCAAAATAAAGATATTAAGCAGTCTACTAATACTATAGATGTAGTGGCTGTTGAATGACTGAAGTGGGCTATCGAAATAAAGTGTTGCCAAAAAAACTGACCCCCAAAATTGTAGTCATTTCTAACAAAAAAAATGTAGTTTAGTGAATAAAATTGTGTTAAAAGCTTAAGTCAGCCAATGCTGCTGATTATGGATTGTCATTTAAATATTGTGGTACACCACTATGACGTTACACATTGTACAACATGAAATAATATTTCTCATATTGGATAAACCTCTTATGCTTTGGCTGTATGGCCTCATGGTGAAGCACACTTTCATGGTGTTTCTCAGCGACTGCTCTGTTTCAACGGTTGATATTTTAGGTGGGCTGTAAGTAACCCTGGTTTCCAAATTTACGATGGGTCTGGACCTGAATGATTCACAGGTAACACATAAGAATGGTCATGACCGAATCTGTATTTTTGTACATTTGGAGTTCTGTGTCAAACAAAAGCACACCTGAGAAGCAGAACTTCTCCCATGGCCCGACAGCAATACTCGGGAAGGTTGTCTCGCTCTGGTCTACAGAGGGAACTGACTCAATGAAATGCCAAAGAACTGCAAGCCTCGCTTCAAAGATGACCCAGCGATCCTCTGTCATCACATACAGGCAAGGAAAGAGGGAGAAAGAGAGGATTTCAGGACGGAGGGTCGTCAGGCAGAAAAGAAAAAGTTAAGGCTACTACTTTATAATCGTCACTAACAAAACATAAACACTTGGAACGTTGCTCTGTAGTTATTGATTAAACAATAAGAGATTTATAATAGTTAACAACAAAACATAATATCAGTGTCTCTAATGCTTTAAAATGACATAATATAATGCGTTTTCATTCTATTTGTGAGTCTGGACCACAAAACCTACACATCGTCTAAAAAGCTGAATAAATAAGCTTGTCCTGATCAAAACTTAATTGATATATTTACAGCAGGATTTTTATGGAACATGATATCTACTTAATGTCCTAATGATTTTTGGCATGTAAAATAATGAATTATTTTGACCCGTACAATGTATTTTTGCCTATCGCTACAAATATACCCCAGACTGGTCTTGAGATCCGAGGTCACACTTGTGCAAAAGTACCAAAACAGAGGGTTTAACTGATCATTTGTATTTTTTATTAAAATTTTTCCCAAGCATTGCACCTGTGAATGTTTGGAATTTATTCCATATGCTCCTCCGTTGAAGATGTAGATGCTGCCCTGTCCGTCTTCTTCTAAAGGAGCTCCGATCAGCACATCCACGTAACCATCGCCGTTCAGATCTGCCGGGCTGGCCAGAGAAGAGCCAAAGCGACCCTTCTGACCTTCCTTTCCCACCAGCTCCATACCGAAAAAAACTAAATCACGACTGTGAAGAAGCGACCAGAGCGGGAAGCAAACCAACAGTCAAATCTAAGCGTACATCAGAACTGATTTTTAAAATGGTCTAAAACCTCTAATCCCCATCCCTTACCCGGCGACTGGCGGTTGTAAACAAACACTTTACCCTCCCGGTCATGATCTATATGCGTTGGTGCCGATACCAACAGGAAGTCGGATGTGGAGTCGCGGTTCACATCCACTGCACAAACCTCAGCTCCAAAATATGAGCCGATCTGAGACTGAGAAAAGAGACAGGGAAGCTGTATAGTTTCACATGCAAGCTTACTTTCTCTTGTTTGGGCGATGTGCTAATATTTTAGACAAATATGAGTTCTATAACCTTAGGAGAATCCAGTTCTTGTAAAATTCTTGGACTGTAATAAATGCTCGCAACAGCAACTTGTCCCTCATGCTTGTGTCTCTCATTGCTCCCCATGACTGCATACTTTGTTTGCGACACTGTCGTTATTGCCAAAGGAATAACCTGTAAATAAAACAGGCGTTAAAATAGTTGGATGTATTGATATACGAATGCATTTTGATATATACGCAGTCAGAGAAGAGATCTTACCTAAGTAACTGTCATTGCTGACTTCCTCTTTAAATTTTTATCATTTGATATTTGATCATCTTGTGAGTACAGCTGAAATCCACCCTTCCACTGGAAAAGCTCCCACTGCAGTCATCGTTATATCTTTCTGAATACATAATATTAGAGAGATGATCAGCTGCTCGTATTAGAAGCATAGAAGATATAATTCGGGCTTTTAACCAATGGCCACTATAAACAGAATCCTGCTTATCTTGTTTCACAGCACGCATTCAATTAATCCTATTCATAAACTCACAACTCATCCTGCAACTGAGTGTTATTATGTTATTATTTGCATATTTTGGTAAGCATAATTAACTGGATGAATGCTGCATGTGACTTTTTTACGTTATGGAGGTTGCGCTATGTCTCTTCTTTTTCAATATGTTACTTGGGTTTCTTTATATTTATTCCAGAAATTTACCAGCAAAGTGAAAACTGTGTGAAAATGTAAATCACAGTTTTTAATTTTTGTTTTATTTTATTTATTTTTTGTGTAATTCTAACCTGCATTCTAACCTAATCATACATGCAGCCTGAAATGAAGACAGTTTTGTTGTATTCTAACTATATTTACTTATAACATCCAATGAAAGATATAACCCCAATATGTTCGAAAATTATTGACAAATACTAAATCAGTGATTTTTTTCCCTGACATGCTGTTGGTGCTATTTTTCTTCCACTTGGATATTAAGTTGCACCGTAAATACAGCTGGGTAAAACGTTTGAGGCTGCAAAGCAACCAAATGTTCTTATTTTCTACGCACCCTGTATGTATTTCATATTTTAAATTTCGTCACGATGCCTTTTTAAGTTTGGTGTAATGTAATATAATTACATTTGTTGTTAATGCCGCACTAAACCGTCCTGTGCAAACTCCATCCGAGATGAATCACCAGTGGTCTGGGTTCCTAGCCAATAAATACAATAATAACACAGTTACCTACCTTATTATTTTTATCATGACTATTATAAATCAGAGCAATGCACACGGTACATTTTTTCCTCTCCGCAAACATACGCCGATGGCAATAATGTTCTCTTTGAGTTGCTCACGGATATTTTCCAGCGCGTCCAAAGTTAGTGACTCTGAACACATGCTTATCGGAGGGTAAAGATGCAATACTCTGCAGCTCCCTAATTGCATTATTGCTCGAAAAGCGTTTCCAACCTAAGAAAAATGTCATGTTCCATAAATATAATGTTTATAACATCTGGCATAATTTATTCGACCTCACGTCGTATGTATGATTTCCATTTTCCATTTAATTTACACGGTGAACTAAAATCTCTTCCAAGACTTTAGGAAGGGCAACATATCGATCTTACCCCAATAGCGTAACGTGTTATATCTTTTTTTTGTGCTTGTTGAACAGCTTCACTCAAATAAGCTGAATCGGTTGATTCACCATCTGTGATAACAAGCAGGACTTTTCTGGCTGATGGTCTTGCTCCTCCGCTACCAACGAACAGCTGATTCCTGTTAATGGACAATATGCAATATTTAATAATAGTTTATTGATGCAGCTGTATAATGTATTAACTGTATAACATATGTGTTCTTTTTAATTATGTTATGGTTAACTGGAATCTTAAAAAAATCTCAGAAAGCATGTCTTACACAAGTGTTCTTATAGCACTTGCGGTATAAGTCCATCCTTGCTGTTGTTTTATCGAAGTCACTGCAGCTTCCCAGTACTTTACATCTCTGACTTGAAACGTCTCATGAATCACACAACCTGTAGAAAACTGCGCTCACGACAAACTGCAAGACAGAAAGATAGATAGATTAAGTTCATGGCGGTAAAACTGGTGTTAAAATCATATATTGTCTAGGAACATAATAAATGCATCGATTGCCGCATACCTTTGCATCCTGGTCTATAAAACTTCTAATCATTTTTATAACAAATTTCTTCATCTTAGAAAAATCAACATCATTTACACTTCCAGATCCATCCATTAAAAAAGCGATATCTATTTGCGATTTTGGACATTCTGCGGGTGGTGGAAAAAAAAAATCGTATTTTCATCAATCCGAAGCTGCTCGGCAGTAATAATCGTGTCATATACGGTAAGAATCAATACAAGTACCTCTCAGAGTCCTCGGCACAGGTTGGCTTACAGAATTTTTTGAATTGATTTTAAAGCACATGCCATTGTAAGTGGTGACGTCACAGTTCTTAGGTATGGTCGGACCACAAACCTGAGAGAAAAAACGACAAATGCCATACATAACACACTCTAAACTGGACACTAGCGTAAAACTTAGAGGTAACCGTCTTTATTTTTGTTTTGGAACACTGCGTTTTTATCAGTTATTGTTTTATATGTTCTGCTAAAACAATCTGAAAATATAAATAATCTTCAGTCAAAAGGCAAAGGGCTTCGGGGCGTGTCTTGCAATAGATAAGATCAGATAAAATAAAGATAGGGCTGTGGTTTTACATCTTTAGAAATAGCATTTCTTAGCAATCCTTAAATATCACTTTGCAAATACCAGACGTGGCTTCAAGCTGAAACTGAAAAACAAATATTGTCTAAACAAACTGCCGCCCAATAATTTATTCTAGCTGATGTGAGAGACAGCCTAGCTTCTTTATGTTTACAGTATTCGTTCCACTCGAACGACAAAACACTATTATAAGCTAAATCGCATGTAAATCAAGCTATAAAAGGAGGCGTTAGTTTTGAACTCTGGCTGGTTGTGTTCTTGCCCAAATATTTATTTTGGATCATATTCAACCAGAAAAAGTTACGAACCGCAGCTTTAAATGCGAGCAGATATATTTGTAGTACATTCTTATTTTTGTGATAAATAAAAAATGGTAAAAGCTATATAAATACACTAATTAAAGCATATTTTTACTGAACTACCTGTGTCACAATCAGGCCTCTGTGGCTCTGTCTGATCGCCACCCGAGGGCACCTCTCTTCTTCCAGGACTTCATTACCCATAACCCCTTACTTAGGACTAATCACCTCCAAGTGTGCCTCATTATCTCCACCCTTTATAAGCTGTGCCCAGACTCTCAATAGTTATGAAGTCTGAAAGTCTTGTGTTTGAGTCGCCAGTATGTTCCTGGTCTGTTTGCCGTTTGTGATTCCCTGCTGCCCGAATGCAATAATTATAAGCAGGATTTATAATAATAATAATAATAACAACATTCTTAAATATCTCATATTTGCATAATGTCTATTATGGCTCTATTACGCAGTTGTCATTTTGCATTGTTAATTGCCTTCAAGCTTTGCATGAAAGCAATTGCTAAATGAATGAATATAAATGTAAAGCGCATTTCAGCAAATTGCACATTTTAGTATTCAGTAAGCGTTAACCATATAAAATGGAGTTTCCCAGCAACAAAACTTTGCCAGTAAAAATAATGAGGGTTAGGGTTAGGGTCAGGTTGAGTTTTAAACATTGAAAACGTCTTGGTATTCTGTATATTGTAGGTTATAAAGACAAATAGCAAATCGCAATTTCTTGATGTTGTTAGCTTTTACAGAATGTCCTAACTTTTCTGGAAACTTACCACGGCTGTTGAAAACTCAGGATTTACAGACATTGAAAGTCCAAGAGACATGTTGACAGCTTCTTTGGAACTTTGATGAATAACAAAAAGGAAATATTATCACAAATAATACATATAATAAAATATTTGGAAGCATTATATAAGTGTGTGTGTGTATATATATATATATATATATATATATATATATATATATATATATATATATATATATATTAGCAAAAAACTAAGTACCATTAAAGACCAGTGGTGAGCAGTTTCTCTGGTGACAGGACAGTCATAAATCTTTCCTCTCTGAGTTTTACTGTATTGTATTAAAGGATCACTAACAAGCAGACTAGAGAAGAAGACAGAAAGAACATGAGAACAGACTAAAAAGAAATCTGTGGCATTCCTGTCTGGGTACAAGGGTTGAGTAGAAGCAATTGAAAGACAGAAATGTGGACATCAGCATGGTTTTTGTCAACGCGCTGCGAAATATTTTAGTCTACAGAAAGAGGAAATTAATACTTAACCACTGGTGGGATTCAAAGGGGTTTTCTTTCAAATTGCACCACAATAAAGTTAGAAAAACATTTTAACTAGAACAGTTTGCATTGCCTCGCTCGACCTGCGTTACAGTGACAACGGCAGCTATTTGTAAAGCACTGATATAATTGCTTTGCAGTACCTTCTGACTAAAATGAAAAGCAGAAACAAAACTGATATGAAATGGAAACTCAGATTTATGTTTATTTTAGTATTTCATTTTACTTAATTCATAATTTTTTTCACGCACCAGGGCTTTGATATCCACATCAGTCTTGGGTTCGAATATCCTTGTTTTATTCAAGCGTTATTTCAAGTGAGCTCACCTTGCGCCTTTCTGTATCACTTTATAGCCAAAGCCGGTGTTTTCATTGTTTGTGAAGGTCTTCCACGTCCACAGGATCAATGTTGAAGGCCCGTTAATGAATGGCATGCTAACGTGCAAAAGAAAGGAAACGTATTTAAATGAGTTATGAAGTACTTTCCGCAGTAACAATTTGTTGCAAATATTGCACTTAAAAGTAAGATTTATTTGTAATAATTATTCGAATTAAAGTTATAACCCAGACCAGTGACTACACCGTAAAAAAATGTTAAAAAACGGCCATAATCTGACAGCGACATACTATTAAAATAGCAATGTACTGCATAAAACAATGCACTCTGGGCAATATTTTGCCATTTAAGGAATTGCAGTTAATTTACAGCCAATTTTTAACGTTGCTCCACTAAATGGCTTGTGATGAAAAGTCTCCCCGCCAGCTGAGGAACCAATGAGTAGCAGAACAGGGGCCAGATAACAAACACTTTACAAGCCACTATACAGCAAAAAACATTCATTTACTCCCAAATCATACAAAAACATGCTACAACAAAAAAACTCGTGATATCAGCACTAGTTATTAACATTTACGCTTACAAGGTGTATATAGCATTTCATAGCATTTCATAGCATTTCATTCGGTCTCTGGTTTCAGTCGCTTCATTGGCGTTAATCGCAAAGAAGGCGCAAAGGTCATCCTGGGGAAGGTTACCTCAAAGTGCTTTGGATAAAAGCGTCTACCAAAATGACTAAATGTAAATGTAAATGCAAAAGAGAACAAGGGCGTATCGTCCAGAAAAATTCTCCACATAGAATGCACATGTTCTACACACTCATTGAAGAACCCAGTCGACCTTTAGTGGGACTTTATGTAGGTCAGATGGCTTTCCTCTTGTTTCTGTCTGTGTCGTTTTGACAGACTGATCTTGCCACATTAAACCACAAAGTTAAGTTAAAGTAACAGTGTGCTAAAAAGAACAAAAGCAATGCAACCTTTAAAAAATGTCTAGAGAGTCAAAAGGAATGAAAATCTATCCAAATCAAATAGACCAGCTGATAAAGACCAACCACAGTTGTTGCCACTGTAGTCAAAAAAGTAGTGCAGATCCAAAAACGTTAAAAAATTCTAAATGTTAAAAAGTGTTTCATACCCTTTAAGTGTTTGTTTACATTTAGATCTTTCAATATAATGCATTTTAAATAGATGTGTGTGGCCCACAGAGAAAAAAAAATGCTTTTACTATAAATCTAATTACAACATCTTTGTACAATAAAAGAGCCAATTTAAAGTAACTCATTTGATTTAAATAGAAATAATCACAGAAAGTGAAAAAGCTGTTGAATAATTCAAAGTATGAATACTGTAGATTCACAGCGACTGTTGCCCGGTATTTTATTGTACATTAAAAAAAAAAAAAAAAAAAGATTTATACTGTGTATTTAAACAATACGGTAATAAGCTGTAAAATATTTTCATGAAGTATGAATACTGTAAAATTATAATAGATTGCTGCGACTTAAACCTTAAACTGCATATAAATAGGAATTTGTCAGGCCATAGTTAAATTCATGACATTTTATGTGACATTTATAAATGTGCTTATATATCTATATATATCTATCTCTATCTCTATCTCTCTCTCTCTCTCTCTCTATCTATATATATATATATATATATATATATATATATATATATATATATATATATATATATATATGTGTGTATATATATGTATAAGAAATTGAAATGCTTATTTTTAACAAATAAGGTTTCACTTTATTTTGATGGTCCCTTTTGAACATTCTGTTGACAAAAGTAACTTTGCACCTACATGTCAAACTTACTTTCATTCAGTGTCAGAGTATTAGCAGACTGGTAGAGGGTTAGAATAAGGCTGACATATTTCTTGAAATAAGTTACCCCTGGTCAGTAGAATACCTGTTTTCCATAGATCATCATTCATTTAAGAAAAATCTCATAGATTTTACAACCTGTTCAATTCACAGCAAGAACACAAATGAATGCATGGCTACTATCATAAAGTACGGGGAATTTTAGCATAGCTTATCACGACCAATTTAAGTTGATCTTACCGTAAAATAAACACAAAGGCAACAGAAATTCCAGTCCATTTCTCTGCATGAAGAAATTGAACTAAATATACGTGCACGATATGATGCACTGAGCTGCAAGTATGAGTGAAGGATCTTTGCTGAGTGATGCATGTGACTGGAAGAGGAAGTACTACTGAGAAGCAAGATTATACCAATATATCCTCAATTCTCTTTTTTTCTCCTCATTGCGATTTATTTTTAGTCACAGTAATGGGAAAAAAGTGTGTTTTGACAGAGAGCTGACAGATCATTTTTTTTGCATTTTGGAAGTGCTACTTTGTTTACCTGAAGTCAAAATCAACAGCAATTGCTCTGGGAATAAAAGTAGGTGGAACAGAAATGCCAAAGGGAAAATATAAGCAAACATCAACTAAAAAGCTGAGTTGGTTTTACAGAGTTTTTAAAAATATCATAACCTACAGTTG